>NW_006922586.1:372464-373732 GCF_000298275.1 Orycteropus afer afer
CGGGAGGAATCTGTTACCAGGGTTTCCCGGTTCTCGCTCCGGAAGGAATCTGTTACGAGGGCCCAGTGCTCCAAAGCCTCATAAACCCCCAGAAATGGTTAAAACACTCTGACCCCCAAACCTGCCACAGTGCCTGATACCCACTGGACAATCCCGACCGACCTGTGGAGTGGCTGAGGCGCGGCCACCTGCCACAGGCTGCCCCGTGGGCTCCGACATGTACTCCCGGGGCTGCTATTGAGAGAAGGATTGGTAGCTAGCCAGCCGGCGGGTCCTCGTGGTGACCCATCTTGTTGAGCCAATGCTGGCTCGCAGTGACCCCTGTGTTACACGGCAGAGCCGCTCGCAGCATTCCCTGGCTGTGACCTGTCAACCCTACATCTCCAGGCCTTTCCTTCACGGGGCCACGGCCTGGGTTTGAACCGCCAGCCTTGGGTTTGTATTGGCACCACGTAGGGACTTGGTCCTCCTGATAGTCATCCTGGGAGAGGCCCCATTGTGAACAAACTGGCTGCTAACTGTGAGCAGACAGTATTCTCCCGTCAGAGGGTGACTGTCAAGGTAGATTTTCAGCATGGTCTTAGAAGACACACATTTCAGAATTCTTGTTTTAAACGGTTAGACATAAAAAGGACCTGGGATAGATCCTAAAATCACAAACAGAAAGGAAGCAGAAGTTGTAATATTCCTGTCAGACAAGGTGAGGTGTGCAGGAGTGACCAGCATAGGGGGGTGGCTTTCAGTGATGAAGACACCATTCATAGAGCAGTCCTCACGCTCGTAAACCCAAGTGTACCAAGCAGTGTGGACGCGCCAGAGACCTTGGCAAAGCAGCAGTCTGGCCGCCGATGGATGTAACTCTTTCCCCCTCTGATATCAGGCAGACGGGGTTAGTGACCAAACAGTAACAGCGACCACATTTACGTGGAGCGGTTGGACAGTGGAACAGTACGCTCGATTCCTAGGCATGGGAGAGTTCCGAGTCTTTGGAAGCGGGTGTCCTTGAGCCCCGCAGAAAAGGGGATGCGTGGGTCACAGAGGCAAGCTTAGCAAAGGGGCTGGGTGTTTTCCTCCTGTGACGGTTTATTTCAGGTACCCGTCCCGCCAAGGTCCAGTCCCAGCTTGGCCCCCGACTGGGTGTGAGTCTCGGGCAAGTTACTTAATACTTCTGTCTCCATTTCCTGGTCTGAAAAGACCCATGCTTACCCGGTGCAGCTGTGGCAACAGATGACGTCAGAGTTGTGGGTTCTGTCTGCACGCTGCGTGGC
>NW_006922586.1:374931-376114 GCF_000298275.1 Orycteropus afer afer
TCGGAAAACTCCTACTGGGAAGGGCATTCGGGGAAGTGGAGGTGCGGGGCTTGGAGAGCCGCTGGGTGGGGTGAGAATGTCCCAGGGCTGAGTCTAGGGTTAGGCGAAAATCTCAGGGGGTGCCCTGCCCGAAAACTCACGTCGTCAAGATAAGTCATGTTTTAATGCGGAACTTTCCAAAGTCCAGGTGCATGCAGAAAGGATTCTTGATGGAAATACTCCCCGGGTTTTACCCACGTCGGCCCCAGCCCTCCCCTCGGGTGGCTGACCGCCCCGTCTTGTCAGCCCAGCACCAGGGGCCCAGCTCGCTCCCGGGCCTGATTTCCTCTATTTAAGATGGAGGCATTGGACGCAAAGCTCCCCGTGGTCTCAGGCTCCGTCCTCAGCCGCGCGGTTGGTGCTTCTGTCTGCTGCGGTTGGTGCAGCTCCCTCGGGCCCGCTGCCTGGTGGCAGAGCCCCTGGGCTGAGAACGTGAGCTCCCTTTCACTACAGCTCTGGCCTGTACAAATGTCTTCCCTGTGCCCAAGAGCCCTGACCCTGCTCTGGACCGTGTGAGGGGGTGGTCGAGGTGGCCGGACAGACCACCTCCGTGCGGCCAGAGCTGGGGGGGCTGGGCTGTCCAGCCCAGGGCTCAGCGTCCTCAGGGGCGCTGCAGGAGGCAGACAGGAGGCTTTGGAGTGACGTTAACGAGTGTGGCGCCTACACCAGCACAGCCGGGCGGGGGGGTGACGGAACAGACAAGGGGGTGCCGAGCTGAGCAGGTAGCCAGGCTCCCCCGGCTGTCCCACCGGGGTCTCAGCTGCTCTGTGAGGAGAGCTCACGCAAGGCTGGGGACAGCACGGCCTTGTTACCCAAACTGTGGGCTCTCGCTCAGACTGATGCTGAGCCAATGCAGGCACCAGGAGAAGAGAGGAGTTTAACTGTTGTGTGTGAGGCGGAACGGACAGAGTTTCCGAGTCCTCCGCAAGTCCCCCCGCCCCCAGTGGGCACATCCAGGGTTGGTACACCTGGTGGTCACGTGCACACATGTCGCTCCCGAGGCCCGGACTCTTTCACCCACAACAAGGACACAGAGAGGCCCCTGAGGGGTGACTGCCGTATGTCTGAGCTCGGAAGCGTCCGCACCAGGTGGGCTGTTTCTCGCAGGGCTGACCGCCCTGGAGTGTCTCAGGCTGTGTTCCTG
>NW_006922586.1:376886-377959 GCF_000298275.1 Orycteropus afer afer
ACGGGCAGCTGCTGGCCGGTGGCCGCACTCGGGGCTCTGAGGGGTCCTGCTCCAGGGCAGTGTGCACCCTGGTCACCCTGAGGAGTACGAGCCCTGAGGAGGGCTCCTGGGGGTGTCACTCGCCTGGCTTGCAGGTGAGCAGCAGCCTGCCCTGCGAGTGACTTTCCAGTGCCTCAGGCTCCAAGCTGGTGCACCCAGGGTTCCACACAGCACGTGGAGAATTCAGGACTGGCCCTTGGGCAGTCTTTCCCCATGTCCTAGGGGTCCCTTCCTTGGGCCTCCCCTTCAAGACAGTCTTGAGGCACAGACTGTGTGTGACAGGGGCTGTTTCTGACCAGGCTCTGTGTGTGACAGCTGTGTGTGTGACAGGGCTCTGTGTGATGGGGCTGTGTGTGTGACAACTGTGTGTGACAGGGCTCTGTGTGTGATAACTGTGTGTGACAGGGTTCTGTGTGTCACAAGACTCCGAGTGTGATGGGACTCTGTGTAGGACAGCTCTGTGTGTGACAGCTCTGTGTGTGACAGCTCTGTGAAGTCCTTTTCTGGAAGGATTGGAAGCTAGAATGCTGAGCTCAGCAGTTCCAAGAGGAAGAACTAAAGGGTTAAAAAGGAAAGCCAGTGAGACCTTTGGGGGGCAGATGACAGGGTGTGAGTCTCCACAGCACCCCGAAAGGCCTGCCTGGATATGGGTAAACTCAGGCAGGCAGCATTGTCAGGGTGGCCCGGGCCACCAGGGGAGACAGGGTCACCGCAGAGGCCGCAGCAGACCCGGCTCCCAGTCTAGCCCTGCCCACCTGGCCACACCTCGTTGCCCCTGCCCCTGGGGCCCCTCAGGGTGCCTAGGCCAGCTGACTGTGCGGGCCAGGCCGGGGTCCCCGAGGACAAGGGTGGCACCCACCTCTGGCTGCGGACACCCCGCTGCTGTCTAAACCGCCACATGTGGTCCCCTCTTTCTCTTTCAGAGTACAAGGTAAGCGGCCGCCACGCCCGCCCAGCCTCTGCCGCCACGCCACCCACCAGGTCACAGGTTCCTTTCTGTTGTGCTTTTCTGTGCAGTGTGTGTATCTGAGGTT
>NW_006922586.1:399977-404103 GCF_000298275.1 Orycteropus afer afer
CTGCAAGTGGAAGGAGAAGGAGGGTGAGCTCGGAGGAGCCACAGGCGCCCCCCACTCAGGGCTGGGGGCAGGGGCGAAGGGGTGCAGCTATGGGTGTGCTCGAGGCAGGGGGCAGGAAGCCTGGGCTGTTCTCACCTGTCCTCTGTGGGGACGGGGGGCAGGGTGGAGGAGGGGAGCGGGGGGACAGCATGAAGGCTTGGGATAGCCTCTTGGGAGGAGGGGTGGGTGTGTGCAGGCAGTGTGGGGCACCCCCAGAGGGCCTGGCTAGGGTTCAAGGCTAGCAGCGCCCACCCCGCCAGAACCCTCCTACTGTGTATTTGAAGAAGGCATGCTCAGGGTCCGGAACCCTCCAGAGTCCGTGAACTGAGAGCAACCGGCCACAGCCTCAGTACCTCATGGGCAGCCCCCTGACCTGAGGCCTGGGACCCCACTGCGTGGTGCAAGGAAACGCCTGCGGCACAGTTCTCTGACACACACGGGTCACCACGCATCACCAGGAATCAGGGCCAACTCCCCAGCAACGAGTTTGGTCTGATTTCAGGGAAACAAGTAGAAAGCCCTGCCCCCCGGGGTAGACACTGCTTGGCTGGGCGTCTGGGACTTGGAGCACCTTGCAGGGGCCTCCACCAGTGTTGGGAAACCTGCAAAGGGGGGTGGCTCTTGCTGCCGGAAGGTGCTGTTATTGGCCCCTGGGGTGCAGCTCAGGGAGAGGGGCTGCTGATGCCCCCAGCAACCCCTTGGGCAGAGCCTGGCAGGGGCCCCCAGCTGGCAGAGAAGCCTGCCCAGGCCCTGCTCCGCATCACAGGCAGAGGAGTGAGGCTCTGTGGAAATGCCGGCAGCCACTGGGTCTCGGCCTGCGCTCTGCACGGCTCTGCTGTCCATCTTCCTGAAGCACGCACACTACAAGGAGGGCGACGCACACAGGAAGGGTAGTGCCAGGAGTCACCCGTTTTCTTCTAAGGAGCCCTGGACGGCTGCTCACCCAAAGCCCAGCAGTCGAACCCCCTCCCCCCCCTCCCCTGCAGCTCCACAGGGGAAAGACCAGGCCATCTACTCCATGAAGAAGACAGTTTGGGAAACCGTCTGGGCAGTTCCACTCTGTCCTCTAGGGGTGCTGTGGGTCGGAATGGACTCCACGGCAGTGGGTGTGGTTTGGGCTTTGCTTCCCTGAAGATTGACAGCCTTGGAGACCCTGTGGGGCAGTTCCACTCTGTCCTCTAGGGGCGCTGTGGGTCGGAATGGACTCCAGGGCAGTGGGTGTGGTTTGGGCTTTGCTTCCCTGAAGATTGACAGCCTTGGAGACCCTGTGGGGCAGTTCCACTCTGTCCTCTAGGGGCGCTGTGGGTCGGAATGGACTCCACGGCAGTGGGTGTGGTTTGGGCTTTGCTTCCCTGAAGATTGACAGCCTTGGAGACCCTGTGGGCAGTTCCACTCTGTCCTCTAGGGGCGCTGTGGGTCAGAATCAACTGGCTGCAGCAACAACCAGACTGCTGTCTTAGTGCACCTCGGATCCCAGCAGCTTTACCCTGCGCCCGGCATCACAGCCGACCACGCGACCCCATTCTCTCTCAGGTGGTTGATGTCGCTGTTGTTGTTAGGTGCTGTCAAGTTGCCCTGACTCACGGTGACCACATCCACCAGGGAACAAAACACGGCCCAATCTCATGTCATCCTCACTGCCAGTTGCAGATCTGTCATAAGCCATAGAATGTTCATTTGATGACTTGAGAAGGAGACCGTCAGGCCTTTGTTCCTGGTCTTAGTCAGGAAGCTCCTCTGAAGGCTGTTCAGGATCACAGCAGCATGCCAGCCTGCATGGACAGACAGACAGATGGGGGCAAGGTGCACGGGCCGGACAAGCCTGGGTCTCCCCTGTGGAAGGCGAGTCCGGTACCCCTGACCCTCTGCTGCCCCTGTGGTGACACAGGCTCCCCTATGTTATGGGCACGGGGGAGACCTAGCTCTGGGTCCGTGTGCCAGTCCAGTTGCCCCTAGGTGGTTGGGCCCCCTTGCTCTGGGCTCCTGAGACTCAGGTCTCATGCTCCTTCCAGGCTGTCAGGAGGGCAGAGGCAGCAAACACTGACACGGTCGTGGAGACACACTCAGTGTGCCATCTGCTCCAGAGCCCCCGTGAGCAGACGGTTTATTGTTTGAGTTAATTGTCCTCAAGGAGTTGGGGCGGGGCACGCCATCCCGGCCGGCCGGCTGCAGGGCCCAGCCAGCTGTCGGAGGCCCTTGCCAGGGTCGGGTGCCACGGGCCCATCTCTGCTTCTTGCTATCGTCAGCCCCACTGCCCTTTGGTCCCTGGCTGCCTCCCCACTCGTGTGTCAGTGCCCTGACACCATCCCAGAGCCTTGTCCCCACCATCCATGGTCTCCCTCCCCAGCCTCCGCCTTCCCGAGTGGGGAGAATCCCAGTGCTGAGCAAGGGTCCCTTGTGAGGAGGGCCGAGTCAGTGGCGGGGGAGTTCCAAGAAGGAGCCCTGCCAGGTGCCTGAGCTCCTGGGACCCTTCCCCATCTTGCACCTGGGAGCTGGGAGGGCACATCCTGACAGTGCACTCCTGGCAAAATGGACCCAGAGGAGAAATGGACACTTCCCCGGTGAGCAGAGGTGGCCAGGCCTGCTAAGTAGTGATGCGTCCTGACTAGCCATGTCTGGTTGGGACAGAGTCAACACTCCTCGGCCGCCTCGTGCCTGGTCACCCGCTACCCACCCTGCCTCCAACACCCCAATATACTTATTACCCCAGCCACGCCCACCAGCCTGTCCTCCACGCAGCAGCCAACAGCAGCCTGCCTTCAGTGCGGACGTGATCATGCCAGCTCCTGCCCAGAGACCTCGGTGGGCTCGGCTTAGGGGGTGGCTCTCCAGCCACTACCCCCTCCCCAGTCTCCTCTCTTCCCCCATCTCCCGCTCCCCCAGTTTCCGCACCATCCTTTCATCTCACCCGCACTGTGCCCTTTGTAAAGGCTGTCCTCTCTGCCCACATGCACCATCTGGCAACCTCCTATTCACGCTTCAAAACCCAGCTGAGAAGCCACCTTCTCTGCCATCCAGCTGCCATGCCCAAGCTGTTGCCTGTCTTCCTCCCACCCGTAACTCAGTTCAGCAGCAGATGCACCCCGAGCTGGGTGTGGACGAAGAGAGATGAATAAGCCACCGTCCCTGAAGTCAAGGACGGCTCCCAGACCAGCAGAAGAGAGGGATGGAGGAAGAGGGTCACGCCACAGGGCAGAAGTGTCCTCACACAGGGAGGCAGTGCACAAAAGGAACCCACACAGGAGGATGACGGGAAGGCTGGGAGTCCAGAGGGCCGGGTGGGGCGGGGTGGGCGGGGCATTCCAGGCCCGGAAAGGACGGGTGAGGCCGGGGCAGGAAGTGACGTGCGGCTGGGTGCAGCTGAGTCACGCCCTCCCGGCCTTCCTCAGTGCCCTGACTGTGCCTGGCTTCCGGCACTTTCCATGTGAGACCATCACTGAGCCGCGCCGGGGAGGGCCTCCCACTGCACTCTCCCTCTGTCACCCTGGTCATTCCTGGATCCGTGGACCTTCTAACACAGGCATCTTTGTCCCTTGGCCTGAGGGCTGTCCTGGCACAGGGGCCCGCTCGGCCGACGTGCAGGGCCGTCTGAAGTGTGAGTGTGGGGTGCGGGGCTAAAGCGCTTTCAGAAGGAGCCCCCCGCCATGGTGCACACCGGGGGTTGGGTCCCAGCTGCCCCGGCAGACACCTGCTCATAGGCACACCCTCTGATGGTCACCCCCATCATGCTTCCTGAGAACACTTCCCATGTAAACTGCTGGACTTGAGTCCTTGTTTCAGGGTCTACTTTGGGTGAACCCAGTCCAGGCCACCTGCGTGTCCCAGCCTCACCTGCTGGGCTAAGAGTGTGCCACCTAAAGCAGCAGGTGCTCAGCCTTCCCAGAGGAGGTCCGAGAAAAGTGGGGGACCATAGAGGGCGGGGCCATGGAGGGGCCATGGAGGGCAGGGCCAAGGAGAGCGGGGCCATGGAGGGTGGGGCCATGGAGGGTGGGGCCAAGGAGAACCCATGGAGGGTGGGGCCAAGGAGGGTGGAGCCATGGAGGGTGTGGCCATGGAGGGTGGGGTCATGGAGGAGCCATGGAGGGGC
>NW_006922586.1:404533-405885 GCF_000298275.1 Orycteropus afer afer
TTGTCACTGCTGCTCATCTTATATGACATGGGTGTCCCCCCTTGCCAGGAGGCTACACTGCTGACCCAAAAACCCTCACATGCAGATACTTTTACTCTCTCTGTTGTTCTTAGCTGCTGTCAAGTCAGCCTTCAATTCACAGCGACCTCCTACACAAAGGAATGAAACACTGCCTGGTCCTGTGCTGTCCTCATGAACAGTTGTGTATTAGACATTGCATCACATTGTGGAGGGTGATCACATTACATCACATCACATTATGGAGATGATTACATCACATCACATCATGGAGGATGATTACATCACATTATGGAGGGTCATTACATTGTATTACAGTACATTCTAAAAGATGATTACACCACATCACATCATGGGGGTGATTACATCGCATAGTAACATGGAGGGTGATTACATTGCATCGCACCATGGGAGTGATTACATCGCATGACATCATGGGGGTGATTACATCACATCACATTACAGAGGGTGATTACATTACATCACATTATAAAACAATAGTCTAATGTTAGACAAAACTGCTGCAAGCCACAGCCCAGCCAAGTGGACACGTACAATTCCCATAACAGATGCCTTCCTAGGAAGCTGTGGTGGCTTCGGAGAGGAGAGAGTATTTGATCTAGCTCTTAAAAACAAGTAGGCATTTCCAGACGGGGGCATCCGTGGGAAAGGAGCCTGCAGGTACTAGGTGCCTGCTATGAGCTGTGTGATTTACACACGCCATCTCCTTTAATCCTCATGCTGATCCATGCTGGGAGGCACATTGCACATGTCACTGATGTGGTTCCTGAGATCCAGAGAACCTGGAGACCTGCCCATGGTCAGATGGGTGCCAGAGCTGGCTGTTAAGAGAAGACTCTTTTCACCCTTGAACGTGGGTTTCTCCAAAACCCACCCCACTGTGTGAACCTGAGGGACCAGTGTTTGCAAAGGCATTGAGAGTGGAGAGCGTGGGGTCCTTCAGACCAGCTGGGAAACAAGTCTTTGACTATTGCGCTGTGTGGATGGAGAGAACTGAAGACAGGGCATGGAAGCAGTAATGAGGTCGTAGGTGTTGCAGGATGTGGGTTTACAGTTTTTGTCTCTGCTTTCCTTGAACATAATAAAACCTACATTCCATTGCCCTTTGTCTCCCATTGTTTCTGATGGGAAGTCATCTGTTATTCTCATTGTTAGTCCCCAGAATATGTTTATGTTCTATGCTTTTAAGATTTTTTACTATTATTATTCATTGGTTTTTAGAAGCTGTGCTGGACAGCTTCAAGATGGCCTCCAATAACACCTGCCTCTTGGTATTCCTGCCTTTGTGTAGTCCCCTACACTTGAAAGTGAGG
>NW_006922586.1:406872-409359 GCF_000298275.1 Orycteropus afer afer
TCAAGAACACTGAAAGTGCCATGGACTGCCAGAAGATTGAACAAATCTGTCTTGGAAGAAGTGCAGCTGGAATGCTTCTCCATAGAGAGGATGGCCAGACTTCATCCCTTGTACTTTGGACATGTAATCAGGAAGGGCCAGTCCCTGGAGAGGGACATCATTCTTGGTAAACTAGAGGGTCAGCGAAAAAGAGGAAGACCCTCAGTGAGAAGCCCTGACAGACGCAGTGGCTGCAGTGATGGGCTCCAACACAGCAGCTGTTGTGAGGGTGCTGCACGCGTGGGCAGTGCTTTGCTCTGTGGTAGAGGGTTGCCATGAGTGGGGACCGACTCCATGGCACCTAACAACAACAGTAGCAGCAGCACAAGGAAATGCAAGCTGTGGAAAGGCGCGAGTGAGCCTGGAAACAGCTCCTCCCCATGAAGCCGTCAAGTGAGAGCACCTCCCCAGGTGGCAGTTGCTTATGACCTGTGAGAGACCTTGAGCCAGAGGGACCCAGTGAAGCTGTGCTGAGTCCTGGCCACCGAAACCACCGGATAAGATGCCTGAGTGGCTCTAAGTCACCCCGTCTTCAGGGGCTTTGATGCAGCAGCCCTGAGGCTTCGTGACTCCTCGGAGCCAACAGCACACCCTGAATGGGGCCCAGGGTCACCCCAGGTGCCCAGTCGCCATAGAGATCTCTGCTCCCTCCAGGCCCCAGGATCTAGGAAGGCTGCGTCCAAAATGCCACGGGAGTGAAGCTTATCTGGGCATGTGAATGGCTCAGAATAAATATTTTCCTCAGGAGACGTGTTGCTGGAGAAGTCTGGGCAGACATCTTGGGCCACTGACTTTACCTGCTAGCCCTTCCCAGGGTTAAACTGGGTCAGGAGTGTCCAGGAAGAAGATGGACTCAAATCTGAGGTCAAAAAACCTGGTTTATTTTCGCACATGTTTTAGCTATCAGTATGAAAAAAAAAAAAAATATATATATATATATATATATATATAAAAGAGCCACCATACTTGGGGGCTTGTCAGTGACTGTCTCAGTCTCCCGGTGCTGCCGTGACGGACACACACGTGGGGATGCGTCAGCTGCCGCGACAGACACACACTGGGGACGTGTCCGCTGCCGTGACGGACACGCACTGGGGACGTGTCAGCTGCCGTGACGGACATACACATGGGGCTTTCGTGAACAGAAGTTCATTTACGCACAGTGCGGGGGGCTGGAAGTCTGCACTCAAGGCCGCAGCTGTGGGGAAGGCTCTCTCTGTCCGCTCTGGGGAAGGGCCTTGTCTCTTTCAGCCTCTGTTTCGAGCTTCCTGGGATCTTCCTGTTTGCTCTTGCCATCCTCCTTCGTCTCTCAGAAGGGATCGCCACACCCTCCACGGATGCTGCGTAATCATCGTGACACAGAGAACCCACTCCCAGATGGCGTTACAGCCACGGGCATGTTGGTGCCACGCGCCCTCCAGTCAGTTTGGCTCACAGCGGCCCTGTGTGCAACAAAACAAAACCCCACCCCGTCCCCACCAGCCTCTCCTCCCTGTCATGCTTGAGCTTGTTGTCGCAGCCACGGTGTCAATCCGTCTCATTAGGGGTCTTCCCCTTTGATTGCTGACTCTCCAGTTTACTGAGCACAATATGCTTTCCCCAAGAGGTCTTTCCTGATAAGACGACCAAAGGAGAGAGACGAAGTCTGGCCATTTTCTCTTCTAAGGGGATTCTGGGTGTACTTCCTCCAAGACAGATTGGGGCTTTCTTCCAGCAGTCGGTGGTACAGTCAGTGTCCCTCACCAATGCCACAACTGGGATGCGTCTGCTCTTCGGTGGCCTTTATTCACTGTCCAGCTCTCACATGCACGGCCATGCGGGTTAGGATTTACAACACACATTTTTGGAGGATGCATTTCAATCCATAACATTCCAACCTTGGCCCTCCTCCCCAAAATTCATGTTCTTTCCACATGCAAAACACATTCACCCCATCATTCACATCACCCCAAAAATCTTAAATCAACTCCAAGTCCCAAACCTCATGTCCTGTAGCATCTAAATCCAAGATGTGGGGACTTTAGGCGAATTCCATCCTGGGGCAAAATGCCTCTTCATCCTCGGACCTGTGAAGTCTAGACTTCAAGTCATCTGCTGCCAAAGTACAGCGGTGGGACAGGGACAAGGGGACCTTCCGTTACAAATGGGAGACGCAGCACGAAGAGAAGGGATGACAGTCACCGAGCAGGTCCAAGAGCCGGCAGGGTACACCAGCTCTCGAGGTGTGAAGGTGGTCTCTGTTCGTCGGGACCATCTGTGCAATGGCCCTGCCCTCCACACGCTGGGTGTTGGCCACGCTCCGCATTCTGGACAGAGTTCCCTCAGCCTGGGCTTCAGCCTGCCCCCAAGGCCCACTGGGAGGGCAACTCTGTGCCCTCAGCCCTGGGCAGCTCTGTGCTCCTAGTCCATCTGAGTGGCAACCCCACACCCTCAGCCCCAGCTGTGTTC
>NW_006922586.1:411569-412993 GCF_000298275.1 Orycteropus afer afer
TGCAAGAGCAAGTTTCAGAGTCTCTTCCTCCTTTTCTGTGTTTTTAATGACCTTTTGCTTTCTTTACGTGTGTTGTCCTTGATGTCATTCCATAACTTGTCTGGTCTTTGGTCACTGGTATTCAATGCACCAAATCTATTTTTCAGATGTTCTCTGAATTCAAGTGGGATACACTTAAGATTGTATTTTGGCTCACATGACCTTGATTTACGTTTTCTTCAACTTCACTGTGAACTTGCATGTGAGCAGTTGATGGTCTGTTCCACGGTTGGCCCCTGGCCTTGGTCTGATGGACGATACTGAGCTTCTCCATCGTATCTTTCTGCAGAAACAGTAAACTTGATTCTGTGTATACCCTCTGGTGAGGTCCGTGCGTACATGTACATAATAGTCACAGTCATCAAGTCAATTCTGACTTGTAGTGACGCCCATCGGGTTTCTGAGGCAGTAGATTGTTACAGAAGTAGATTGCCCCATCTTCCTTCCACAGAGTGGCTGGTGGGTTTGAACCACTGACCTTCTGGTTGACAGCCAAATACCTTATCTGCTATGTCACCAGAGTGCCATATGTATACTCACTGTTTATTTTGTTGAGAAATGGTATTTGCAATGAATTTGTTGCTGATGTTGCAAAATCGTATCATGCTGTCTCCTGCATTGTTTGTGTCACTAAGGCCATTGTCTTAGACTGCAGACAATTTTTAAGTCTCTCTCTTTGCTCCCACATTCTGCTATACACTGCTTTGAAATCTCCTCAGCCAAAACCCAAGTTCATCATTTACAAGTTGTACACCCAAAGCAAACCTGCAGCCAAGTATAATGCAATCCTTGACAACATCAGTATTTTCTTCATCTATCAAGGTGTTGACAGACTGGGTTCTAGAGAAGCAAAACCAGTGAAGGTTGTATGCGTACATATAGATTCATCTCAAGGAAATGGCTCACACAGCTGTACTGGCCGGCAAGGCCCAAGTCTGTGAGTCACACATTAGGCTTCTGCTGACTCATGGAGCTGCAGACACTGACAAAACCAAGATTGGCAGGCAATATAGCAAAAAGCCTCAGAACTTTGCAGGAATGTCCATGTTTATGGGAAGCAGGCCACACCCCTGAGGAAACTCCCTTTCAACTGATTGGCTGCTCAAGGCAGATCTTGTCATGGAAGTGAGTACATTACATCAGATCTCATCCTGGGGGACGAAATGTCATTACATAACTGCCAAACCACATCATAACTGTCAAACCATTGAGAGTCACGGCCCACTCAAGATGACACACAAGCTTAACCACCACAGCCACATTTTCCAACTACCGACCCTTCTTTGTTTCCAACTTTTGGATTCCAGTCACAAGTACTTATCAATACATCTTGAGGGTGTATTTGATCAATTTCAGACTGCAGAACTGTCTCTCAAAGTTCTGTC
>NW_006922587.1:0-4144 GCF_000298275.1 Orycteropus afer afer
CTCTGTAAATCTTCACCCAAATCCTAATAATAATAATAAAAAAATATCTACCCTGCAGTACAATGTAGTCAAAGATAGGATAATATCCAAAGGCCTACAAGGAAGACTAGTTAATTCTACTGTTATTCAAAATTATGCACCAACCACTAAAGCCAAATATGAAGAAATTGAAGATTTTGACCAATGTCTGCACTCCAAAATTGACCAAACATGCAGTCAAGATGTATTGATGATTACTGATTTGGAATGTGAAAGTTGGAAACAAAGACAAATCACTGGTAGTTGGAAAATATGGACTTGGTGATAGAAATGATGCGGAAGATCTCATGATAGAATTTTGGAAGACCAATGACTTTTTCATTACAAGTACCTTTTTTCAACAACATAAATGGTGGCATACATGAGGACATCACCAGATGGAATACAGAGGAATCAGATAGATTACATCTAGGGAAAGAGATGATGGAGCTCAATTATCTTCAGCCAAATCAAGGCCAGGAACTGGCTGTGGAATAGGCTACCAATTCCTCATATGCAAGTTCAAGCTGAAGCTGAAGAAAATTAAAATACATCCATGAGAGCCAAAATATTACCTTGATTATATCCCACCTGAATATAGAGACCATCTGAAAATAGATTTGGTGCATTATACCCCAATGACTGAAAACCAGACAAATTATGCGATGACATCAAGAACACCATATATGAATAAAGCAGAAGGTCATTAAAAGAAAAGAAAGAAAAGATCAAAATGGATATAAGAAGACAGTCTGAAACTTGCTCTTGAACAGAGTAGCTAAAGCAAATAGAAGAAATGACAAGATAAAAGAGCTGAACAGATTTCAAAGAGCAGCTTGAGAAGTTGTTGTTGTTGTTATGTGCCATCGAGTCAGACCCGACTCATAGCGACCCCTTTTTGGGTTTCCAAGGCAGTATCACTACAGAAGTAGATTGCCCAACTTTCCTTCTGAGGAGTCACTGGTGGGTTTGAACCACCAGCCTTCTGGTTAGCAGTCAACTGCCTTAGGCACTATGCTACCAGAGCTCCTAGCTTGAGAAGACAAAGGCAATTATTATTATGAAATGTGCAATGACCTGGAGTTAGAAAACCAGAAGAGAAGAACACACTCAGCATTTCTCAAGCTGAAAGAACTGTAGAAAATATTCAAGCTTCAAGTTTCAATACTGAAGGACTCTATGGGCAAAACTGTGAGTTACACAGGAAGCCTCATAAGAAGATGAAAGGAAGACATAGAGTCACTGCAACAAAAAGCACTGGTCAGTGTTCAACTATTTCAGAAGGTGGCATATGATCAAGAACCAATGGTATTGAAGGAAGAAGTCGAAGCTGCACTGAAGGAATTGGCAAAAAAAAGGGGGGTTCTAGGAATTGACGGAATACCCATTGAGATGTTTCCACAAATGGTTGCAGTGCTGGACGTGCTTACTTGTCTATGCCAAGTAATTTGGAGGACAACTACCTGGCCAACTGACAGGAGGAGATCCATATTTGTACCCATTCTAAAGAAAGGTAATCCAGCAGAATGTGGAATTATTGAACAATATCATTAATATCAGATACAAATAAAATTTTGCAAAAATAGTGCAGCAGTATGGTGACAGGGAACTTCTAGAAATGCAAGGTGGATTCAGAAGAGGATGTGGATTGAGGGATATCATTGCTGATGTCAGATGGATCTTGGCTAAAAGCAAAAAATACCCCAAAGATGTTTACTTGTGTTTTATTGACTATGCCAAAGCATTTGATTGTGTGGATCATAACAAATCATAGATAACACTGAGAAGAATGTGAATTCCAGAGCACTCAATTATGTGCATGAGGAACAAGTACATAGACCAAGAGGCAATCATTCAAACAGAACAATGGAAGACTGCATGGTTTAAAATCAAGAAACCTGTGTGTCAGGGTTGCATCCTTTCAACATATTTATTTAGTCTGTCTGCAGAGCAAATCATTTGAGAAGCTGGTCAGCATCAGGATTGGAGGGAGACTTATTAACAACCTGTGATATGCAGATGATGCAACCTTGCTTGATGAAAGTGAAAAGACTTGATCTACTTACTGAAGAAGATGAAAGACTACAGCCTTCAGTATGGGTTACACCTCAACATAAAGAAAAAAAAAATCCTCACAATTGGACCAATAAGCAACATCACAATAAATGGAGAAAAGATTGTGATTGCCAAGGGTTTCATTTTACTTGGATCCATAGTCAACACCTATGGAAGCAGCAGTCAAAAAATCAAATGACATATTACATTGGGCAAATCTGATGCAACAGACTTCTTTATAGTGTTAAAGAGCAAAGATGTCACTTTGAAGACTGAGGTGCACCTGATCCACACTACAGTGTTTTCAATAGCCTTATATGCATGTGACTAGGAGCTCTGGTAGCATAGTGGCTAAAGCAATTGACTGCTAACCAGAAGGCTGGTGGTTCAAACCCACCAGCCACTCCTCAGAAGGAAGGTTGGGCAATCCTACTTCCGCAGTGATACTGCCTTGGAAACCCAAGGAGGGGTCGCTACGAGTCGGGGCCGACTCGACGGCACATAACAACAACAACAACACACAACATATGCATGTGAAAGCTAGACAATGAGTAAGGAAGACTGCAGAAGAATTGATTCATTTGAATTGTGGTATTGGTGAAGAATGGTGAATGTACCATGGACTGCTAGAACAAACAAATCTGTCTTCGAGGAAGTACTGTCGGAATGTTCCTTAGAAGCAAAAATTGCCAGACTTCTCTTGTACTTTGGTCATGTTATCAGAAGGAACCAGTCCATAGAGAAGGATATCATGCTTGGTAAAGTAGGAAAAGAATTCACTACTATCAAGTTGTTTCCAACTCATCACTACCCCATTGGATGTCTAAGAATGTAAATCTTTACAGAAGCAGACTGCCTCATCTTTCTTCAGTGGAGTGGATGGTGATTTTGAACCACTGACTTTTTGGTTAGCAGCCAAATGTCTTAACCACTACACCACCAGAGCTCCTTTGCTAAAGTAGAGGGTCAGATAAAAATGGGAAAACCTTCAATGAGATGGATTGACACAGTGGCTGTGATGATGGGCTCATGCATGGCTACAATTTTGATGATGACACAGGACTGAGGAATGTTTTGTTCTGTTGCAAATCAGGTCTTTGAGTTGGATCTGACTCGATGGCACCTAACAACCAACAGCAATGACTTCTAATTTTATGTTTAAATGGTATTTTTCTCCAAATGAAGATCAAAGACTCTTTTTGTCAGGAGTTTACTAATTTTCTCCATTGGAAATCTAATAAAAAATTCTTGGGATAGGGAACTGAGGTTATTTCTAAGGAGTCAAAGTAAGAACTAGTTTTATTTCTAAATCTGTCTTTAAGTTGAATTTGTACATAAGTTGTAATAGTTAGGTACAATTAGTATCTACTGCAAGTTAGTCCAATGTTTTACTTAGTTTATAGTATATAGTTGTTTTGGTTCTATAGTGCTCCTTTAACAAAAACACCAAAAGTGGGTGGCTTTGACAACCAGGGGTTTATTTTGTTACAGTTTAGGAGGCTAGAAGTCCAATTTCAAAGTGCCAGCTCTAGGGGCTGGATGAAGGCTCCTTGACCTTGAGCTTCAGCTTTGCCTCTTCCTTCCAGCCCACCGAAGCTGGAGGCTTCTCTTAACTTAGGCAGCTGTTGGCTGCTGAGGCTGACAAATCCAAGGTTGACAAGCAAAATGACAAAGTCCCAAGTTTACCAAACAAAATGGCAGGCCACTAGTTATAGTCCAGAGACAGTCCCAAGATGGACAGGAAACATGGCAGACTGCTGAATGAAGACTCGGCTACATGCAGGGTACAAGCATGCCAAAAACTCAGAGACCTTTCTCAAAGCTGTCTTCTTATATACTGGAAGCAGACCACATCCCCAAGGCAGCTACTCAGCTACTCCAGTAGATTCTACCATGGAGTTGATTACCAGTCTCATCATGGGGAATAACTACATCCAGCTACCCAGCCACTCAAAACCAGGCCCAGCCAAAATGACATACAACTTAATTGTTATAATAGTGTACATTTCTATGCATAAAAAAAATTAAAGAAATACATCCAGATACACTAAGACATCTTTAACATAATAAT
>NW_006922587.1:4359-6768 GCF_000298275.1 Orycteropus afer afer
ACAACAACAACAACAACAACAACAACAGCTATTGTAAATGGTATTGATTTCCTTATTACCTTTGCAAAGAGCACTTTGTTGAGGTAGAGGAATCCAACTGATTTTTATATATTGATTCTGTATCCTGCCACTTTGTCGAATCTTTCAATTTGTTCCAGTGGTTTTCTTGCTGGGTCTCTTGGGTTTTCTGTGTGTGGGATCATATAATCTGCAAATAGAGATAATCTTACTTCTCCTTTGTGAATTTGGATGCCCTTTACTTCTCTTTCTTGCCTTATTGTCCTGATTCAGATTTCCAATAGAAGTGATGATAGAGGGCATCCTTGTCTGGTTCCCATTCACAAGGGGAATGTTTTCAGTGTTCCTCCATTGAGAATAATATCAGCTGTTGGTTTTGTGTATATGTCCTTTATTATGTTGAAGAATTTCCTTTCCATTCTTATTTTGCTGAGAGTTTTTATTAGTAATTGGTGCTGGATTCTATTAAATGCTCTTTCTGCATTGATTGATATGATCATGTGGTTGTTCTTCAGTTTTTTTTTTTTTTTATGAATTAAATTAGTTGTTTTTCTAATGTGGAACCATCTTTGCATACCTCTTGTGAATCCCACTTGGTCATGGGGTATTATTTTTTGATTATTGTTGGATTCTATCGACTAGGTTTTTTTTTTTTTTTTTTTTTTAGGATTTTTGTGCTATATTCATAAGTCATTATTGGTCTGTAGTTTTCATTTTTAGTAGTATTTTTGCCTGAATTTTGTATCAGGGTTATGCTTGCTTCCTGTTCTGGTTACCTAGTGCCACTCTGACAAGAATATACCACAAATGGGATGGCTTTAACAAACAGGAGTTTATTCTTACAATTTGGGAGGCTTTAAGTCTGAGTTCAAAGTGCCGGGCTCTAGGGGCTGGTGAAAGCCCCTCAGCCTTGGGCTTCAGCTCTGCCTCTTGCTCACAGCCCTCTGAAACTAGAGGCTTTACTTCACTCAGACAGCTGCTGGCTGCTGAGACTGACAAGCCCAAGGTTGACAAGTAAAAACGCACCGTCCTGATGTTACCAAACTATATGGCAGGTCATTAATTCAAGTCCATTGTAAGTCCCAGGATTGGCAGAGCATGGCAGGCTGCTGAACAATGACATGGCTACGTGCAAGGTCCAAGCGTGCTGTAAGCTAGAGACCATTCCCCAAGGCTTCTGCTTATATATAGGAAGTAGACCACATTCCCTAAGGCAGCTCTTCAGCTGCTCACAGTAGATTCCACCATGGACTTGATTACCAGTCATATCATGGGGAATACTACATCCAGCTGCCCAGCTACTCAACCAGGCCTGGCCAAGTTGACACACTAACTGAACTACCAGAATTCCTAAAATGAATTTCAGAGTATCCCAACCTTTTCTATGTTCTGGAACAATTTGATTAGGATTGGTGTCAGCTCTTGTCTGAATGTTTGGCAGAATTCTGTGAAGCTGTCTGGTCCAAACCTTTTTTTTTTAATGTCATGTTTGATTTCTTCTTTTGTTATGGGCTTGTTTTCATGTTCTTGCTCAGTCTGCATTAGTTTAAGTAAGTAGTGTGTTTCTAGAAACGTGTCTATATTTTACAGGTTTTCAAATTTCTTGGAGTACAGTCATCATAGTATCCTGATATTGTCCTTTTTATTTAGGTTGGTCAGGGTTGATTTTGCCCATTTCATTTCTTATTTTTGTAACTTGCATCTTCTCCTTCTTTTCTTTTGTTAAATTTGGCAGTAGATAGTTCATTTTATTAATCTTTTCAAAGAACCAATTTCTAGTTTTGTTGATTCTTTCTATTGTTTTTCTGTTTCATTTATTTCTGCACAAAACTTTATTACTTTCTTTCTTCTGGTGACTATAGGCTGTTTTGCTGCTCTTATTCTAATTGTTGGAGGTGTTAGGTTAATGTGTTGATTATGGCCCTTTCTTCTTTTTTGATGTGTGTACTTATTGCTATAAATTGTCCTCTGAGCACAACTGTGTCCAAATATTTTGGTATGTTGTGCTTCCATTCTCATTTGATTCAAGGAATTTTTAAATGTTATGTTTCCTATTGCCCAGCAGTGTTTAAGGAGGGTGTTATTCAGTTGTCCTGTTGTTCTGGTTACTTATTGCCACTCTGACAAAAATATACCACAAATGGGATGACCTTAACAAATAGGAGTTTATTCTCTTACAGTTTGGAGGCTTTAAGTGCAAGTTCAAAGTGCCAGGCTCTAGGAGCTGGGTGAAACCCCCTCAACCTTGGGGTCCAGTTCTAGCGCCTGCTCCCACCCCACTGGAGCTAGAGGTGTCTCTTCACTCAAACAGCTGCTGGCTGCTGAGGCTGAGAAGCCCAAGGTTGACAAGTTAAAAGGCACAGTCCCGATGTTACCAAACCACATGGCAGG
>NW_006922587.1:6868-9692 GCF_000298275.1 Orycteropus afer afer
ACTTCAGGACTGTGATCTTCAATCCTCATAACAAATCTATAGGAGTGACAGTGTTTTTTTCCTAGTTGCTTTGGGCAGGGACCCTAGGACACAGAGAGATTAAAGCAATTTTCCCAATCACATCTAGTAAATGGTGGATCGAGGCTTAGTTGTAACTCTGACTCCAAAGTAGGAAGAAGGGTGGAAGGTGAGATATTGGTTATTAGGAGTCATAGTTTGTGGGGTATTAATTCCTCCAACAACAGGTAGACTTTTTTCCCCTCCGTAAGTGTTCAAGGATAGTAAATCTTCAATTACTTTATATGAAATTATTTAACTTAAACTGACCAGTGGATGTTTCTATTTAAATTATTAAATCATATCTCTATTCTATCTGTGGGTTCCTAGAGGTCAGGACATGTGTTTTATATTTATAGCCCTTCTTTTCCTAGCATGTAGCATAGTACCTGACACAAAGTCAAATATCTGTTAAATATAGGTCAATGTCAGTATTAATATTTATCATATTTTTGAAGTGGTTTATGCTAGAAATAAGTCTCTTGATTTAGAGACTTGAGCTTGGTATGGGACAATATCATAGGGCTTTGTCAGCTCTGGTGAGGGCCACAGCAGATTATTAGGTATATAATCTTGAGAAAGTTTACCTCACCTCTCTGTCTCCCAATTTCCTTATATGTAAAATAGGTATTTTCTTCCTTTGCATGGCTGTTCCGAGAATTAAATTATAATGCATGTAAAGTGCCTGGCATTGTGTTGTTGTTGTTGTTAGGTGCTGATGAGCCGGTTCTAATGCATAGTGAAGCTATGTACAACAGAAGAAAACATTCCCCAGTCCTGAGCCATTCTCACAACCGTTACTATACTTGAGCCTATTGTCCCAGCCACTGTGTCAATCCATCACTTTGAGGGTCTTCTTTTTCACTAACCATCTACTTTACCAAGAATTATATCCTTCTCCAGGGACCGGTCCCTCCTGATAACATCTCTAAAGTACATGAAATGAAGTCTGGACATTCTCTCTTCTAAGGTGCATTCTGGCTGCACTTCTTCCAGGATGGATTTATTCCTTCTTCTGGCATTCACCGTATTTCCAGTATTCTTTGCCAACACTGCAATTCAAAGGCAGCAATTCTTCTGCCATCTTCCTTATTCATTGCCCAGCTTTCATATGCATATGAGGCTATTTAAAACACTTTGGCCTCAGTCAGTTGAACTTTAGCCTTCAAAATGACATGTTTGCTTTTTAACATTTTAAAGAAGTCTTTTGCAGCAGATTTGCCCAAAGTAACACATCGCTTGATTTCTTTCTTTCTTTCTTTTTAAATGTGATTTGGGTGAAACAGAGCAAATTCGTTTTCCATTCAACAGTTTGTATACATTTTGTTTAATGACATTGATTGCAGTCCCCACAATGTAACTAGTTTCTTCCCACTCCCTCCCTGTCTATCCTTTTCCCCTATGTCCTTCTTTCCTAAGCATTCTTGGCTTCTGAGTTTTCTTCCTGCACTAATGCTGTCCTTCTGATCTCCCATGGTTGATTGTTCTCAGGGCTACACCTTTCTGGTGTAGTTGTTCACCTATTCACCCCCTAGATATGTCTACTATATCAGACTAGTAATCCTGGTGTTTTTATGGTTTTGAGGTTGTGTGTGTGTGATTTGGGTGAAAATTTTACAGAGCGAACTGTTCCATACAGCAATTCATACACATTTTGTCTCATGATATTAACGTAATCCCATAATGTAACAGCTCTCTTCCCCTGTCCTCCCTGTACTTACCTGTTCCTCGTGTCCTTCTTTGCTATGCATTTCTGCTCTCTGAGCTATCTCTCTATGCAAATCCTGCCCTTCTGATCTACCATGGTCGATTGTTCTGAGGAGTGTATCTACCTGGTGTAAATGTTGACCTTATATGCCTGTCTATTGTTTGGCTGGAAGCCATGGAAGTGAGTTCAATTCCAAGCCTGAAGGGTGATTAGGGGCCACACGTTTCACCAGTCTCTATCAGACCAGTAAGCCTGGTCTTTTTTATTATTTTGGATTTTGTTCTGCGTTTTCCTCCCACTCTAACCAGGATTTCCTGCACTTATCCCTTTCCAAGTGGTTGACAGTGGTAGCTGGGCACCATCTAGTTCTTCTGGTCTCATAGTCATGTAGGCTGAGGTTCTCATGGTCCACTAGTCCCTTGGACTAATTGTGTCTGGTTTTCTTCATTCTTCTTTGCTCCAGATAAGGAGAAACCAATTGTTTCATCTAGATGGCTGCTTGCAAGCTTTTAAGACTCCAGTTGCTGCTCACCAAAGTAGGGTGTAGAACAATGTTTTTGTGCCAATTGAGCTTGATGTCCCCTGCAACCATGGTCTCTAACCTACAGGTCCAACAACTTGCTCTCTCCGGTTGGTTGGCTGTGGCTAAGAAGTTATCATAACTTGCCCCCTCTTAGTTCTATTTATATGGTCATTTTGATTTTTAGTTTTGTTCCACATTTTTCTTCTGCTCTATCCAGGATCTCCAATTTTGATACCTTTCTCAGTGGTTGGCAGCAGTAGCTAGGCATCATCTTGTTGTTCTGGTATCAGGGTCATGTAGGCTGAGGTTCCCATGGTCCACTCATCCCTTGGATTAATTGTTTCCATGTGTCTTTGATTTTTTTCACTCTTCTTTGCTCTGGGCAAGGAGAGACCAACAGTTGCATCTTAGATGGCCACTAGCAAGCTTTTAAGATCCCAGTCGCTACTCACCAAAGTACAATGTAGAGTAATGTTTTTGTGTACTATGTTATGCCAATTGAGCTTGATGTCCCCCGTGACTATGTTATGAGTTTG
>NW_006922587.1:9792-10689 GCF_000298275.1 Orycteropus afer afer
ATGACAGGCTGCTTAATAATGACATGGCTACATGGAGGGTCAAAGTGTGCCATAGGCTAGAGACCGTTACCAAGGCTGCTGCTTATATATGGGAAGCAGATCACATACTCAAAGGCAGCTACTCAGCTTCTTGTGGTAGATCCCACCATGGAGTTGATTGCCATTCTCATCATGGGAATAACTAGCACCAGATTCCCGGCTACACAACCAGGCCAAGCCAAGCTGATACACAAACTGAACATTTTTTCCTTGATCTTCCTTTTGTTGATTTCTCATTTTATAGCACTATGATCTGAGAAGATTCTTTGTAATATTTTGATATTTTGAAGTTTATTGAAGTTTGTTTTGTGGTTTAATATATAGTCTATTATAGAAAATGTTCCATGTGCACTGGAAAAGAATGTATAATCTGCTGTTTTGGGGTAAAGTGCCCTATAGATGTCTATAAGGTCAAGTTGGTTGATTGTATTGTTTAGTTCTTCTGTGTTTTTGTTGAGTTTCATTCTAGTTGCTCTGTTCCTCTTTGAAAGTTGTGTATTAGAGTCTCCTACTATTACTGTTGAGTTGTCTACTTCTCTTTTCAATTCTGTTAAAGTTGATTAATGTATTTTGGGGCTTGATATATCTTTTTCCAACCTTTGATTTTTAGTCTATTTTAGTCTTTGTGTCTAAGGTGAGTCTCTTGTAGACTACATATTGATGGGTTATATTTTCTTATCCAAAGGAGCTCTGGTGGTGTAGTGCCTAAATCATTTGACTGCTAACCAGAAGGTTGGTGGTTCAAACCCTCCAGTCACTCCATGGAAGGAAGACTGAGAAATCTACTTCTGTAAAGATTTAGTGCCTCAGAAACCCAAAGGGGGTCACTATGAGTTGAATTCTACTCAATGGCAGTGA
>NW_006922587.1:10789-11749 GCF_000298275.1 Orycteropus afer afer
AGAGCAAATTCACCTTCCATACAGCAGTTCACATATACTTTGTCTCATGTCAATGTATGAACATTCTTGTAACACATACAAACATATTTAGAAATAGCATCTGCCAAAAGTATAATCCCATTTACCTGCCCATACCTGTTCATCTTGCCTGTCAACCTATGTATCCACTCTTAGACGGGTATGTGTTATTACTGATAATGCAGTATTGTGTATGTAATAGCATTTACCTTTGTTGTCTGTACCTCTTGTACAGCTGTCCTTGTCTTCCTTTTCCTCACTGATACTGTGCTGGTCACCTACTTCTGATATATTGCTTTTCCTTTCGCCCAAATTAATACGTGTCTCTTACCTAGCTAGTGATTTTTACTCCCCTCCCCTCCCATCTCTGGTAACCAACAAAGAAATTTTCCGTCTGTGTGTAATCCTTTCCCTGACTTGTTATGATAGTGGACTCATTCAATATTTGTCCTTCTGTGTTTGAATTATTTCAATCAAAATAATGTCTTTCAAGTTCATCCATGTTATGAGGTGGTTCGTGGATTCTTCATTATTCTTTAATGTTGCAGTGTTCCATTGTGTATATGTACCAGGTTGTTTATCCATTCATCTGTTGGGGTCAGTAGACTGTTTCCATGTGTTTGCTGGCTCTCACTTCATTAGGATATATACCTAGTAGAGTGATTGCTAGATCAAATGGTATTTCTAATTCCAACTTTGAGGAAGCACCATACCATTTTCCACAGTGGTTGTACCATTTAACAGTCCCACCAGAAGTATAGAAGAGGTCTAATCTCTCCACACCTTTACTAGCATTTATTGTTTACTGTCTTGTTGACCTTTACAATGATTGCTGGATTTTTTACAATGATTGCATGGAATGTACGAAGTATGAATCTAGGAAAATTGGAAGTTGTCAAAAATGAAATGGAATGCATAAAGATTGATATCCTCAGCATTAGT
>NW_006922587.1:17845-20501 GCF_000298275.1 Orycteropus afer afer
GTGGTGTATTTAATCTAGTCACATCCAGTGTAATTATCAACAATATGAATTTGTTGCTGTCATTTTGTTATGTGTTTTTTCATGATGTTACTGCTTCATTTGTTCCATATAATTTTCTGTGCTGAACCTATTTTATTTACGAATTTTGTTATAATTTCCTTTGTCAGTATTTTTTTTTTTTTTTTGTCAGTATTGTTTTAAAACCAAAAGCAAACTTACTGCCATCAAGGCAAATCTGACTCATAGTGACCCTTCCTTGGGTTTCTTAGGCAGTATCTCTATGAAAGTAGATTGCTCAGTTTTCCTTCTGAGGAGTGGAAGGTGTGTTTGAACTTGCTAGCCTTCTGGTTAGCAGTCAAAAGACTTAGGCACTATGCCACCAGACTATTGTTTTAGTATTTGCTAAATATTTGTGTCTCTCCTTTATTTTATTCAAAGGTTTATTAATTTTCTTTGAGGTTACCCTGTGATTTATTATTTGCTTCATTAGCTTAGATTAGTCTGTTGTATCTCACAATTGTCTTGATTTTCCCTCCATTAGGAAGTTCTGTACCTACATTATTTGTTCCCTCTTTTTGGTTTGTAATTGTCCTCCTTTACCAATTGATAATCTGATTCCATTTACAGTCTTGTAAACTTATTTTATTTTTGATACTTCTATAATTGGGCTGATTTGTGGGTTATGTCATCATGTGTTTTAATCATAGGCTGTTATCTGCTCTTGGTTCTCTGTCCAAAGGACTCCATCTTGTAAGGATGGTCTGTTTTTAACAAATTCTCTTAATTCCTGTTTATGTAGAAATGTCCTGATTTCACCATCATATTTGAGGGACAATTTTGCTGCATATATAATTCTTGGGTGGCAATTTTTTTTCTTTCAGGATTTTATATAAATCATCCCATTGGCTTCCCACCTGCAAGGTTTCTGCCAAGAAATCAGAGCTCAATGTTAATGGTTGCCCTTTGTATGCATCTTTTCATTTTTCCCATGCGGCTTTCAGGATTCTTTCTTTCTCTTTGGTTTTGGTGACTTTCTTGGTGGTTTTCTTTTTGGGTCTATCCTGTTTGGGGTTTGTTGAACTTCTTGAATAAATATCATCTTGTCTTCCATCATATTAGGGAAATTCTCTTCCAAGAAATCTTTGACAATTCTCTCTGTGGTTTTATTTGTCTCTTCCTATTCTGGAATTCCAATCACATGCAAGTTATTCCTCTTGATGGTATCCCACATGAATCTTAAGCTTTCTTCATTTTGTTCTGATCTTTTTTCTGATTGATCCCTTAACAAAGTAATATTGAGATATTTGTTTTCAATCTCACTAATTTTGTTTTCCATTGATTTAATTCTACTCCTTTGCCCATTCAATGTGTTATCTGTTTCTGAAATCTTAGTATTAATCTGCTGGATTCTATTGTTTTTGTATGGTTTCCACTTTTTTTTTTTTATTTTGTCAGTTGTTCTTGTATTATTTTCCCAAGTTATTCTAGAGTTTTGTCTGTGTTTTCCTTAACTTTGTCAATGTTTTTCTTGATCTGTCTCTCAATCTGTTGAAGGTACATAAATACAATTCTTTTCAATTCCTTATCAGGCTGTCCCAATGCCACTTCCTCTTCATGTAGATTTTCTAGGCCTCTTCTTTGTACTATTTTATCTTGGCTCTGTGTGGACTGGAATTATCAGTTGTCTCCAGGATTCTGTGATGTCATTGTATTTATGTTTAATTGTTGATTGTATTTTGGTGTGATATGCCTAGTACTTTTTAAAATTTTTATTTTGTTTTGATATATCTGGGTGAATAGGCCCATTGTGCTACTCTATTCACTAGTTGGCAGCATTTAAGCACTCACCACATGTCTCCTGGTGAGTGTTTTTACAGGTACTGGCTGCCATCTATTGTTGATCAATGGGTGCAGAAGTAAGTGATGCCCCTCACCCAGTAGATCAGGCTAGAGGATGGGCAAGTATGGTTGAGTCATGTGGGCACAGTTGTTGTCTACCACCTAGTTAGATTTATAAAATAAATAAATAAAACCACAAGAACAAAAAGACAAATTGCATAAACAAACAGCAACAATGGCCCCCAAAAAAAGAAGAAGAAAAAGAAAGGGAAATAAGTGAAAAGAAAAATATTTTTTAAAAAATAAAGACAAAGAGAAAAAAAGAAAAGGTACCCTCAACATCTGGGGAGGAGGTTAGAAGAGAGCAAGAGGCAAAGAAGAATAATAAAAAAAATGAGAAAATGTAAAAAGAAAAACAAGGGAGGGAATAACCAAAAGAGAAAAAGAAGAAAAGATAGAAAGAAGGAGGGAATCAGGAAAAGGGAAAAAAAAGAAAAAAAAAAAAAAGAACCAGGGAAGAGAAAAAAATGAAAGGAAGAATGGATGAAGAATAAAATAATAATTTAAATATAATCAAACCAAAACAAAAGTGGGAAGTAGGAAACCCGGGCTCTGTTTCTGCTGGCCATGTAGTCAATGGGAAGCAGGGCACCTGGTCTCTGTGTTAGTTCCTGCCTGTCCAGAAGGGAACTAGGTGCAGGACACCTGATCTCAGAAGAGGGACTGTTGACCCAAAAGATTTCTGGCGGCAAGGTATCTGAACCTGGAAATAGATTCTGTTGGCCCAAATGGTGGTGGAAGCCAGGCACCTGGTCCT
>NW_006922587.1:20601-22009 GCF_000298275.1 Orycteropus afer afer
CCTGGAAATAGATTCTGTTGGCCCAAATGGTGGTGGAAGCCAGGCACCTGGTCCTAGAAGGAATTTCTGCCTGCCAAAATGTATCTGGGGATAGGGTGTCTGGTTTTAGAAAAAATTCCTGGTCTTCCTAAAGGCAGCTGGGCTCAGGATCCCTACTCCCAGAAAAGGTCCCTGCCATCCCCAAAGAGGGCTTTGGTGTAGAATACCTGGATCCAGCAGAAGTTCATGCCAGCCCTAAATGCTGCTGGGAGCAGGGTGACTGGTCTTAGAGCTAGTTCCTATCTACTCAGAAGGCAACTGGGGGCAGGGAACTTTATTTTAGACTAGATCCTGCTGATTCAGACTGTTTCTGTGGGCAGGGCTCCTGGACCCAGAAAAAATTTCTGCCTGTCCAAAAGGTGATTGGGAGCCAGACACCTGGTTCCAGAGGGAGTTCCAGCCAGCTCAATAGCAGTTGTAGGCAGGACATGTAGTCCCCCACAAAATTCCTGCTGCCTCAAAACGTAACTGGGAGCATGGTCCCATTCCAAGGAGAACAAAAAAATCCTACTATCCCAAAAGCCGGATGGATGTAGGATACCTGATATCAGAAAAAAATCCTACTGACCCAAGAGGTGGCTGGACCAGGGCACCATGTTCTGGGACCAGTTCCTGCTTGCCCAGAAGGCAGCTGGTTTCAGGGTGCCCAAATTGGGATGGAATTCTTGCTGACAGAAGGTGAGTGGAGGCAGATAATGGGCACAATTCTGATCACCAAAAGGGTGTCAGGTACAAGGGTAACAAGGAGAATATCTCACCTTTCTTGTCGTCAGACTCCAGTGCAGTTGCCCATGCTGTTTTTGGCAAGCAGAGCCTATTCTTAGGTTGCTGCCTGTATTGGGACACTACTTGTAAATATTCAAATCTGCCATGCCATCATGACAACCGACAGTTCACACCTCTGTCTGTGTCCTTGTTCACTGTTTTCCTCTTTAGTCATCAGCCGCCAGTGCGGTTTGCCACACAGTCCTCAGCAAACAGAGCTGATTCTTAGGGTGCTTCCTGGATCAGTATGCCACTTGTAAATATTCAAATTGGCCATGCCATCAGGACACCTGACAGTCCACAGCTCTGTTCATCTCCTTATTTACTGTTTTCATTCCGGTTTTTCTACTAGTTGATATTCAATCAATTTATCGATCCTCCTCTTCAAAGCTCAGGGTTCCAGGTCTATCTTCTGTTTCTGTTTCAATGTGTTTCTCATTTCTTTATTGTAGTGGGTCTGTGTAGCTTGTCTGTCTATTCCACCATTTTGTCAGAAGTACCTAGATGTTTTTTTAATGGAGAACTATACTCACAGATAGGGAGCTCTGGTAGCATAGTGCCTAAAACATTTGACTGCTAACCAGAAGGCTGGCAGTGCAAACCC
>NW_006922587.1:22809-23863 GCF_000298275.1 Orycteropus afer afer
CGTCGTCTACTGTCCTGACTGCTGCTTCCATTGGCATCAATTGTAGAAGCAAGCAACGTGAATTCTTTGACAACCTCAATCTTTTCTCCATTATCGTGATGCTGCTTATTTGTCCCCTTTGCCTTTTCTGTCCTTTTCCTGCTTTCTCACCTTGCCACTTGTGGGGTGTGGCCTGGGTTTCCTCGCCTCACATGGATCCCTGTGGCTGACTCCTCGATCTGTTCCAGTCCCCTTTGCCTTTTCTGTCCTTTCCCCGCTTTCCCACCTTGCCACTTGTGGGCCGTGGCCTGGGTTCCCTCGTGAGTTAGATACTCACATATTATTTCTTTATTTGTGTGCCACTTTGTTATTTCACTAAGTGTTTACCTTTTGGTTGAAGGTTTAAATGGTATCTCAGGATGATAGTCTTAGGGAATCCTCTAGCCTCATCTGATCAGTAAGCCTAGAATTCTTAATAATTTGAGTTCTGTTCCAAGTTTTTCTTCAATTCTATCAGGGTCCTTCTGTTGTGGCCCAGACCAGAAAGGTCAGTGGTGGTAACCTGGAACTATCTAGGTCTTCTGGTCTCAGGTAGATGTCTCAGATAGTCTTGTATACTATTTTCTTCTCTGAGACTTTGGTTTTCTTCTTTCTCTTTTGCTCCTGAAAAGTGGAGATCAATAGTTGCATCTTAGATGGCTACTCACAAGTTTTTAAGATGCCAGATGCTACTCACTTTACTAAGATGCAGGACATGAACTTTTTGTAAACTATATTATGCCAATTGACTGAGTTGTCCCATGAGACTAAGCCTTCAGAAAACCCATCCCATGAGGTGTTTGGTTATGTTTGAGAAGTATCTGTAACTATCCTCTATGAATATGTATGTGTGCACACACATATCTGTATGTACAAACAAACAAACAAACAAAAAACCAAATTCACTGCCATCAAGCTGATTCCAACTCATAGCGACCCCCTTTGGGTTTCCAAGACAGCAAATTTTTTTTTTTAATTTTATTTTGATTTGGGTGAAGATTTACAGAGTAAATTCACTTTTCATACAGCAGTTCAC
>NW_006922587.1:24274-25062 GCF_000298275.1 Orycteropus afer afer
CAGACTTTGTCTGAACGACTTTGGCCCTGTTGTCAGAAGGGACCATTCCCCGGAGAAGGATATCATGCTTGGTGAAGTGGAGGGTCAACAAAAAATGGGAAGGCCCTTAATGAGATGAATTGCCACAGTGGCTGCAATGACCAGCTCAGGTAGAGCAAAGACTGTGAGGTTAGCACAGGAGTGGCCAGTATTTCGTTCTGTTGTACACAGGGTTGCTATGAGTTGGAGCTGACTTGATGGCACCTAACAACATAATCTTCTTGTCATCTTATAAAAGTAAAATCACACAATATTTTTCCTTATGTGATTGAGTTATTTCCCTTAGCATGATATCCTCCAGATCCACCTATGTTATAATATGTTTCTCGGACTCATCATTGCTCTTTGTGGTTGCATAATATTCCACTGTATATATGTACCACAC
Organism: Orycteropus afer afer; assembly: GCF_000298275.1. Taxonomy (NCBI): domain Eukaryota; kingdom Metazoa; phylum Chordata; class Mammalia; order Tubulidentata; family Orycteropodidae; genus Orycteropus; species Orycteropus afer. The sequence continues at coordinate 24,699 of NW_006922587.1, forward strand.
TTTGCTCATCCCTTTATCCATTGAAAGGTGCTTAGGCTATTTTTTTGGGGGAAGCAAAGTTTTGTGAATAATGCTGCAATGAACATAGATAGGCATATGTCTGTCTAAGTCTCTTTTATTAGATGTCTAGTGTATTTGCCTAGGAGTAGAGTTGCTGCATCATAAGATGTTTCTATTTCTAGTTTTTGGGGAAATGCCATATAATTTTCCATAGTGGTTGTACAATTTTACAGTCCCATCAGATTTTACAGGCCCTTATCAGACTGGATAAGGGTTCCAATTTCCCCATAGTCTTGCCATTATTTGTTGTTGTCTAGGTTTTAAATCGGTTCCATTTTAGCTGTGGTGAGATGATTTTTTTTTT
>NW_006922587.1:29639-31241 GCF_000298275.1 Orycteropus afer afer
GTCTGAGCACACAGACTGTGATGGAGTTTGTGTGGGCTCAGAAGGTAGGTGAGAGTGTGAGATGGCTGTACCTCCATTCACCAAGTGGGTGTGGGGTATAAGAGTAACAAGAGAATTTTCGCACCTTTTTAGTCTTGCAGGTCCGGAGTGTCCTTTTGGTTGCTGGCAAGCAGAAAGTCTTCTTAAGCCCCAGGAATCTGCGAGAGCGCTGTCTCTCTAAATATCCAAAATAGTCAAGCCACTATTAACCATTCAAAATGGCAGTGCTCTCTGGACTGGCAAAAGTCCACAGCTCAGCCCTACTTTCTCTTCACCTTCTCCGTTTATTCCCCAGCCACCAGAGCAGTCCTCTGTGCAGTCCCTGGCTAGCAGGGCTGAATTTTAGGTTAATTCTTAGGTCCTACCACCACTTGGGAATCTCCGAGCTGTCTGTGCTGTGTCACCAGGATCATTGCCAGAACACAGCTCTGTCTGTCTCCTTTTTTGGTATTTTCATGCAAATTCTTCCACTAGTTGGGGTTTAGTCCACTACTATATCCTCCCCTTCAAGGCTCAGGGATCCAAGATTATCTTCTGTGTCTGTGTTAATTGGTGTCCCATTTCTTTGTTGAAGAGGGTCTGTGCAGTCTTTCTGCCTAGTCTGCCATCTTACCAGAACCCTGTGAGATGATTTCTTATTTTAGTTTTGATTTACATCTCTCTAAACGCGAACAACAACAACAACAACAACAAACGCTAATGATCGTGAGCATCTTTTCATGTGTTTGTCGGCCACTTCTGTTTGGTGATGTGTCTGCTCATGAACTTTGACCACTTTTAAATTGGGTTGTCTTTTTGTTATTGTGTTGGTTATGTTTTGTATGTATTTTAGAGATTAGAGCTCTATGAGATCTGTTATTTCCAAAGATTTCTTCCCAGTCTATAGGCTGTCTTTTTATTCTTTTGAAAAAGTTATTTTTTAAAATTTTTTATTGTCATTTGGATGAAAGTTCATAGAGAAAATTTGTTTTCCACTCAGCAATTCATACACATTTTATTTTGTGTCATTGATTGTAATCTCCACAATAGTACTCTTCCCACTTCCTCCCTGTGTTTACCATTGTCATTTGCCCTTCTTTCCTATCCCCTCCTGACTTCTGAGAATTATCCCTGAACAAATGCTGTCCTTTTGATCTCATATCGTTGACTGTTCTAAGGATTGCATAATTCCCTGGTGTTATTGTTCACCTTATAAACCCACTACATTGAGTCACTTCCAACTCATAGTGCCCCACTAGGACAGAATAGAACTGTCCCATAGGGTTTCCAAGGCTGTAAATCTTTATGGAAGCAAGCTGCCTCATCTTTCTCCCACAGAGTGACTGGTGGGTTCAAACTGCTGACCTTTTGGTTAGCAGCCCAATGCATATTGATTGCACCAACAGTTCATCTTATGTTGTTGTTGTTGTTATGTGCCGTCAAGTCAGACCCAACTCATAGTGACCCTTCCTTGGATTTCCGAGGCACTATCACTACGGAAGTAGATTGCCCAACCTTCCTTTCAAGGAATGGCTGGTGGGTTTGAACCACCAGTCTTCTGGTTAGCAGTCAAGTGCCTTAGGC
>NW_006922587.1:31822-35486 GCF_000298275.1 Orycteropus afer afer
GCTGTGTCCTGTTTCATTTTTCTGCAAGTGGATATCTAGTTTTACCAGCTTCATTTATGAAAGAGACTTTTTTCTCCCCAATGAATAGACTTTGACCCCTTGTCAAAAATCTGTTCTCCATATATGTATGTATTTATTTCTGGGTTCTTGATTCTATTGCACTGGTTTATGTTTGTGTCATTGAAACAGTACCAGGCTTTTGATTATAGTGGCTATATAATGTTTTCGTATTGGGGACTGTGAGTTCTCCTACTTTTTTCTTCTTCAATATTGCTTTGGCTATTCAGGGCATCTTTGCTTTCCATATAAAGTTGGCCATTAGTTTTTCCACTTCAGTGAAGAATGTTTTTAGGGTTTGTACCAGGATTGCTTTTTATGTGTAGATCACTTTAGGTAGTATTGACATTTCCACTATAGTAAGTTTTCTAAAATCCATGAGTACAGAATGTTCTTCCATTTATATATGCCTCTTCTAAAGAGTTTAGGAACTGTAGGTCCAATTACTTTAAATAGAAAACTGATTTAAACCAGTGCTATAATCTCCCATTCCCCAAGTCAAGCCAATCGAAAGATCAAATCCAATATAAATCAAATGTTTTTAGTCAAGGGACCTGACATCTTTCCCCTAAGCTCTGTTACCATATCAACTTTATCTAGAGGAGTGAATAGGGATATGCAACCACAGGGGAAGGAATGAAACCACTCACCCACCCCAAACTTACTATTAATTTAGTTCAAGAACCTTTCTCTAAGGCCATGTTCACCAGAATATACCTCTGAATTATGTGCAGAGTGAAGATTATATATTTGGAATATCTATCACATAGGAAACTCCTAGAATTTAAGGGAATTAAAGCCTCAGAACATTAGAGGGGCTCAATCTAAGGCACTTTAGCTGCTCTGACCCTCATTCTCTATCATTCCCCCCTTCAGTCCTGAATCCCCCCCCCCTTTTTTTTTACCCTTTAAAGAAATGGGCTGAGAGTATGGTTTCAGTCTCTCATGATCCATGTTGAAAAGAAAGACAATATACTCCACTGTCTGAGACTGTCTTTTGGTGTTAAAATGATCTTCTGTGAACTGATAATAATTTTAGTTTTTAAATGCCTTCTTACTTAGCAAAAAAAAAAAAAAAAAGTTGGAAATCTATAGAGACTCCCTCTACCATTCCTTTTTCCTTGTTTAAAAATTTCTACGTGTGAAAATTGAAGCCTGGGAATTACTGAATTAGAACGTTTCAACATTTCCAGCTGAATACCAGGAAATCCTGAATTAAGGACTACATCTCTGCTGAATCCATTTAAGACCAATGTAGAGAGAAAGGTAGAAGAGCTGAGAGTGAGCAATTGTATCTGATGAAAGAAGAGAAAAGAGTTGCTGGAGAACCTTGGTCTCTAATTAGATAATTGGCAGCATCATTTACTCAGCTAGAGCACATCCAGAGAGCTAAGACATTATGAAATCATCTTGAGAGTTTTTGAGTGGTACAAATGGCTAATGACTTGCTGCTAACTGCAAAGTTTACAGTTCAAGTCCACCCAGAGGCTTCTTAGAATAAAGGCTGGGCAATATACTTCTGAAAAAACATCCACTAAAAACCCTATGGAGTACAATTCTACTCTGACACACATGGGGTCACCATGATTTGGAATTGACTCCATGACAACTAGTAATAATAAATGAAATAGAGAAGTCTGAGGAACTTTAAGAATTGCCTTTGTGGATATTGCCAGCCTATAGCTGAAAATATAAGTCAGGAACTCAGGATAGATTCATAATAATCTATGTGCTACTTGAAGCGACAGAAGTGGATGATATCCAAAGAGAGTAGAGGGCCACTTCCTCATACTTATTTTTCCATCTCTTTGAGCAATGATATTCAAAACCTAGAAAGTGGCTGTTGGTTCAGGTGTGCTACAATGATCTTGCTGTGGTTAACCAGGACTGGGCACTTGAAGGCAAAATCATTTTTCTAGCCATAGAAAATATTAAAATATTGGACACAGTAGGGAGAGAGATAGGGAAAGTCCTGATTAAAGGAAGCAGGCTCCATGAGTGAGTGGTGAGTAAAATGATATAGGAACTCTAGGGGATTATGGAAAATCTGACATCATTGGTGTACTGGGAAATCAGCATTTATTACTTTCAATAAACAGCTTTGGCACTTCAAAAGGACTACATTTCTGCAGAATCCATTTGAAACACAAAATAAGGACATCATTTGTTCTTAGAAAATTATTCCCCAGTATTATGGGCAAAAGAATCCACTAAGCAAAATTTTAGTGTAGTGCTTTTCAAACTTTAACATATATGAAAATCATTTAGGGACCTTGTTAAAATTTGGATCATGGTTCATTATTTTTGGTGTAGAGTCTCAAATTCAGCATTCTTAATAAGTTTCCAGATGATTGTAGTAATGCTGTTGGTCCTACTAGAAAATTTATGGCAATTGGACATTGATCAACGGATGTGTTTCAAATACAGTATCAAGTTTTTGTAATCCTTTTCTACTCTTTTTTAAAATACTTTATTTTTGTTGTTGAGAATATACACAGCAGAACATATACCAATTCAATAAGTTCTACAGTGACATTTATTACATTCTTCAAGTTGTGCAACCATTCGCACCCTTCTTTTCTGAGTTGTTTTTCCTACATTAACATGAACTCACTGAGCCCTAAGATTCCTAACGAATCTTTAGAGTTACGCTTGTCATTTTGATCCCGTATATATAGATCTTAAAAGAGCACAATGCTCAAGGCAGACATTCTTTACTAGTTAAGCTAAACTATTGTTTGGTTTAAGAAGACTTAAAAGACTTCAGGGGATATTTTTTGTTTAAAATTTAAAGATTATCTCTAGTCAATAGTTTTGGTGTTTCATCCAGGCTCCAACATTCCAGAATGTCTGGATTCCATAATAATTTTTAATTCTGTCCAGCATTTTCCCCCTTTTGATCAGGATTCTTCCATAGAATCATTGATAAAAATTTCAGTAATGGTAGCAGGGCACCATCCAGGTCTTCTGGTCACTTGGTGAAGAGGTAGTTGTTCATGGAGCCAATTAACCATACATTCAATTTCCTCCTATTCCTGACTTTCCTTCTCCTTCTGTTGCTCCAGGTGAACAGAGACCAATTGTTGTACCTTGGATGGCTGCTTGCAAGTTTTAAGACCCCAAGAACTACACAACAAACTAGGAGGTGGAAAAGAAGCACTAAATATGTCATTAGGCCAATTAACTGGAAGGACCCTAAAACAATGACCCTAAACCTTCAAACCAAGGAACCAAATCCCCTGAGGTATTTAACCAAACCAGCAGTCTCAGCAGCTACTCTCTTTTTTCCTCATTGTTGTAAATATATCTATCAGGCAACTTTTGCTAATTCAAATTTTTACAGGTGTACAATTTATTGACAGCAATGACATTACTCAGCTGTGCAACCCTATTCTTAATCATTGCAATTTTTCCATCACCTTAATCCAAACCTTAATACTCCATAATCCTTGCTTTCCCCCTCCCTCCCACCTCTGGTAGCCATTAAGAAATTTGCTGAGTAGTATTCCATTTGTGGGAGCTCTGGTAGCATAGTGGCTAAAAGCACTTGACTGCTAACCAGAAGGCTGGCGGTTCAAACCCACCAGCCACTCCTCGGAAGGAAGGT
>NW_006922587.1:35586-38065 GCF_000298275.1 Orycteropus afer afer
AACAACAACAACAACATTCCATTTGTATATATGTACCATATTTTGTTTATCCATTCATTCATTGATGGTCATTTATGTTGTTTCCACATTTGGCTATTGTGAATGATGCTGTAATGAACATTGGTGTACAAGTCTCTGAGTTTCTGCTTTCAAGTCCTTCAGGTGTACCTAGGAGTAGAATTTCTAGGTCATGTAGAAGTTCTAGTTTTAGTTCTTTGAGGAGCCACCAGACCGTTTTCCTCAACATTTGTGCCATTTTGCATTCCCACCCGCAATTAATAAGAGTTCAAACTTCCCATATCCTCATCAATATTTGTTATTACTTTTACCTTAGCCATACTCCAGGAAGTGAATTTGTATCTCATTATGGTTTTGATTTGCGTCACACTGATGCATAATGATGTTGAACACCTTTGCATATGTTTGGTGGTCATTTTAATATCCTCTTTGGTGAAATGTCTAGTCAAGTCCTTTGCTCATTTTACAATCAGGTTATTTGACTTTTTGTTGCTTCCAAAGTTTTATATATATTTTGATTATTAAATTCTTATAAGATATATGGTCTCTGAAGACTGTTATGTTTGTTTTGAAATATAGTTTTACGCACTGAATCTATTCTATTTTAAATATCTTTTTTTTATTTCACTTTTTTAGAAATTCATTTTTATTGTGTCTTATAATAGCATTGGTTTGTGATGGATTAGAAAAAAAATTGTTCCTCACCACAGATTAGTTTGAGGAACACTGTTTTAGACAATGAAGACCTTTTTATTTGGGACATAAATTTGATTAGAAATGGTTTGATTTCCGTCACGTATGATTCAAAAGCAGTATTTTAAAGTTTTTTTTTATTATTTATTCCATAAACAATAACAAAACTCAGCTAGGTAACATTATGACAGTTTCACCATACATTCAGTCACAAATATTTAAAACCTTTGCAACAAGAACAACAAAACCAGAGGTGTTACAAGAATAATTTACAAGAAAATCTATAAAACAGCAAGCTCACAAATGTTTGTTGCCTTTTGCACAAGATCACTACACTCTTTCACAACATGTTTTGTTACAAAATCCCCAACAAAAGTGTATTTTTTCATTGTATTGTGGTTTCTAAAACCAGAAACTTTGAAGTAAATATCCTTTTATTAGCACCCAGTAGTGCAGAAAAAGGAAAACTCTCACATACAGACACTTCACATCACTTTTCTAAGAAAAATATACACTTACAAAATATGTTACAAATTGGCACACTTAAAAATATACAAGATTTTGTAGGCGTCTTAAGAGTGATCCTGAAGCTTTATACTTCAATTGACTCTACAGATTATTTATAAAGCTTAACTCTAAAAGAAAAAAGGCAAAACATTTCCTAACATTTTGAAGTTGCAGTGTCATATGTCAAACAGAAACTTAGGTTACATTCATTAAAAGGGCCTCTAACACTTTTATTTTAAATTTTCTTAAATGCTTAAGGTGTTCGGAAAAGGAGAAAAAAATGGGAATAATTGTTTTCTTTAGCACCATAAATCAGTAACTTACTAAAGAGGTGCATTTAGTTTTATGGAAATTAAATTAAGGACTAGTACATTCAAAACTCTGTAGGCAGCAAGTGCTACAGGTAAAGCATTTTAAGATTTCTACCTTCCTTGCTGGGAATCAAAAACCAAAGGCCTCTTCTAGTTTTCATTTTGATCCTTTTATTTTGTGCTATAAAGCCAGACATCTTTCAAAGAGGCAGAATGATTTAATGATCTCCTTTCTTTCTTTTGAATGGAGTGTCATTCTAGGCTCAGAAATCCCGGAGCCTAGGCAAACAGACATCCTATCTATCTCATGTTGATGAGCATTTCTTCAGTGTCTTTAGTATCTCTTATTTACCCAGGTACTAATTTTAAAAGCCTCACCACACCTTAAGCTTTGTACTAAGCCTCTCTTTCTTACACTGTCCTTCTTCAATGTTTTTGTCCCTTAGTTATGATTATGAAACTAGGAGTTATCTCAAGTATCATGTAGTTGCAACAGAAGCTCTGCTTCATGTCTGTAGCTATAGATTTTTTTTTTAATGCTCTGAGTAAAAAATGTGCCTTAAATGGTAGCACATTTTGATGAGAACTGTCATCAAAATAATCCCATGCTGGCTGAGGACCCTCAAGAGAATGACAGTTTTTCCGAAGTTGTATAAACCAGCTAAATTTTTTTCCTCTTATATTCAGGTCTTTGAGAAACCTTTACAAAATTCCTGACCTACATCATGTTGATAACCTCCCTATTTATTACTGAAATGTTTGGTTTTCATATTATATCTTCTAAACATAACTAGGGAGCTCTGGTAGCATAGTGGCTAAAACACTTGACTGCTAACCAGAAGGCTGGCGGTTCAAACCCACGAGCCACTCCTTGGAAGGAAGATGGGGCAATCTACTTCCGTAGTGATACTGCCTCGGAAACCCAAGGAGGGGTCGCTATGAGTCGGGTC
>NW_006922587.1:38165-40400 GCF_000298275.1 Orycteropus afer afer
GGGCAATCTACTTCCGTAGTGATACTGCCTCGGAAACCCAAGGAGGGGTCGCTATGAGTCGGGTCCGACTCGATGGCACATAACAACAACAACAAACATAACTATAGGTTTTGTGAAATTTATCACTAGAAAACAAACAAAGCTCATGTTAGTTTCATTTTATAAAAAGGACATGTTTCTGTAGTGATGTATGGTCATTTTTAAAACCCTAAACAAAAACTAGAACCCCTTAGATAATTTCTCAATATACAGGAGAAAACAAACATTTCCAGTTCCAGCACTAGTTAGGACTAGCTAGTGCTCATTGTTCTCTTCAATGCAGAGACCTTAAAAATAACAAAACAAAACCTACTCCTGTTGAGTCCATTATGACTCATAGTGACCCTATAGGGCCTAGAGCTGCCCTATAGAGTTTCCAAGGCTGTAACTCTTTATGGAAGCAGACTGTCACTTCTTTCTCCCACGGAGCTATGATGGTTTCAAGCCACCAACCTTTTGGTTAGCAACTGAGCACTTTAACCACTGTGCCACTAGGGCTCCTGAAGACACCTTAGCTTTCTTAAATTTTTGGAACTCTTCTGAGAGCATCTTTAAATTGAAGATGCAATGGATCTGCATCAGACTGTTCAGCTTGGCAAGAGCAAGCTTGGTTAAAAGGTCGATCCTTGGATATGTTTTTTCTCCTTTAGGCAGTGAACACTAATTAGAACTCACTAAAACAGAAATTCACTAGAACTGTGAAATCTCACATAATAGGACACAGGATGTGAGCCAAAGTTGTTTACAGCTTGCGAAGCATACTTTATGCTTCTCTCTCTTACACATATATCCACCCCCACACAGAGATGCTTCTCAGAATGTAAAAAAGGTCAGAGAAGGTAACGGTTCTCACAAAAGTCCACCTAGCACCAAGGACTTTAACTAGATAGCTCAAGAAGTGATGGTCAAGGTAGTGCAGGAGGCTTGGAGAAAAGTAAAGCCTTGGGAAAAGTAGTTTTCCCAAGTTTTGGGAAAAGTAAAGCCTTACCACATAACTGCACAGAGTAACAACAAAGAAAGTCAAAGTAAAGTTGTGAGGAAGCAACATATGTGAGGAAGCTGGTATATGACACTGGAGAGGCAGAGAGTGATTGGTCACTGGATCAAGCCAGGTGTCACAGCCCCAAACACAGCCCCCAAGGTCTTGAAGAACATTGGTGCAGGGCCACTGTTTCAGCATGCAGCTCCACATTGTATAGCACCTAGCAGGTCAGAAAGAGGATCAGATCTATTCTTACAGGTGCTCCTCAGCCATACTTGCGTGTGTGCATGTGTGTTTAAAATTAGATTTGTAAATGGCCAAGGAAATGAAAGGTAATTAAGAATGGGAAGGTTCGACCCTGAGCTTCAGGAAGAAGTTAAGTTTCTTATTTGAGAAGGTGGAATATATGATCATAAAAGAAAAATTCTAAGACCATTGAGATTACAATTTCCAAGAAAGTAAAGATTAAATAGTACTCTATTGGGGAGGCATTAACAGGCAACAGCTTCTCAGACAGAAGTTAGAAAGGAGTGGTGTTCAACAATCTCAGACCAAGGAAAATCCAGTAATTCTGACTTGAGATATCAGTGATAGGGCAAAATATATATATTTTTATATTACTCCACTAAGCTGGTTGAGTAAGGGATCTCCAAAAGATCATTCTACTATGTTGTGACAGTAAGAAAAAGACTTGTGAGAGCAGAAAAGGGACCAACAAAGTCGTAAAAGCTGACAAGCTCAGAACATAATATACTGAGAGGGCTAAAAAGTGCAGTCAAGAAAATAAGCATCTTCTGCCCTCAGTCCTTGTCCCATTGCTCATTTCTCAAACTCAGTTTCTTGTTATGCTTCAGTACAAAGCGACTGGTTATAACTCACTAATCTATATGCTAAACAACATATAATGCACTGCAGGTCAATAAAAAAGGTGCTTTAAAATGCTGACTCTCTTCGGACAAAGGCATGTTCCATATCCTGGAATTGTACCTTAGCTGGCTCCATAGGAGCAGCTGAAAGAGTATCCATTCCAAAAGACTCATGACAGCAAGTTGTGACAAGGAAATTGTTTCTAATAGTTCCAGGCTGTCTTTCTACTCAACCTCCACCCCATTCTCCAAAGCTTAACTGATACTGAGAAAATCTTGGAAAAATGCTCCTGTTTTAATTTTTGTAAATACACATTGTACTCTTGGTACATTTTCTTTATTTCCTCT
>NW_006922587.1:40630-50852 GCF_000298275.1 Orycteropus afer afer
AAACAGCTAGCTTTCAGAGTAAAGAAACAAAAGAAAGTGTTCCAGTTTGATTATTTCCCCCCTTTGGATGGCAGCTGTAAAGCAGGAGACATGTTTCATCTGGTGCCTTTCCACTAAGTGATTTTCCAGGACTCACTGCACACAGGATATCAAAGTCTAAGAATGGGCCTGAACCAGCCTCACAAAGAGCTTCTCACCCACTCATTCCCACAGACACAAGAGACTGATGCTGAGAACACACACACTCAAGAACACAGGCTTTTTCATTTTACTACTTATCTGTAAGTAGTAGAGCGGGCTGGTGAAAGGAATCATGGACTGGGAAGTGTATATACTTATGCATGTGATTGGCTTCCTTCCATTTCTCTCTGACTACGTTCAAATGTTGCTCCTTTGTGAATATATTTAGATGGCAATGACTAGTTAGGTCCATATTCTCCTTAAATTTTCCCTTTTGAAACATTTTTCCCTTTTTTAAAATCCCCCTTTTCCCCACCCACTTATTCTCCACCCTCCCATCCCCAGCCTATATATTCCCAAGTTAAAAGATCAGTAACAATATTAGTAAGACTAGAAAGAGTAACAACAACAACAACCAACAACATTAATAATATTAATCCCCTATATCTGTATAGCACTTTACGATCTACAAAGCGCTTTTATATCCATTATCTCATCTGTGCCATAGTGCATCAGTCATCAGACACATAGGCCTTCAACTGTGCAAGGAAAATAGATCAAATGTTAGAATTCAAGTGATGAATAAAGGGGAAGAAAAGGCTAGTAATGAAGGATGTTGGAGCTGTGAAATATTGAAAATAAGTGAGGGGAAGGCTTAATTTAAAAAGAGATATTTTTATTCACATAAAAATTAAGATTTAATTTTACTGTGTGGTATCAAATACCAGTCATCCTCAGACTGAGTATATATGGCCCAAATTAGTTGTTACCACAAACTGTGCAGCTTATCTGATATTATATATACTTAACTCGTAGGAAGAAACATTTGGTTGAACTGAGATGCCTTAACGTTTTCTGTAAATGACATTGGCATTGTAAGATTAAACATATAAAGAACACTAAAGCCATGACATGAGTGTACCTTTGACAAAGTTGGAATAAAACATTTAGGGAACTATTTAAATAAAAGCAATCTATGTACTTCATTTATCATTCATGTTGCTTTTATAATTTATCCCAGACGATTATAAAATATATAAAACTGAGATATAAAGTATAAGCAATATAACTTTTCACTTTAATTAATAATAATTTAAATAATTTTCAGCTACAGGTTTTGCTTTTAGAAAACAAACTTTCAAAGCAGCTGCTTCTTTTTTTCCCTTGTAAAAGGATCTGTAAATGCATATATTTGAGTCCCTGATGGACTTAGCTGCGACTTTCAAACTTTTCCAACATTTTAATCCTTAGGCAATGGATGAAACAAACCTTCATTGTGCCTTAACTGTTCATGTTTTCAGACAAGACAGTAGAGTTTAAAACTTTAAAATAATGTGTGTGTATGTGTGTGTGTGTGTGTGTGTGTGTGTGTATATATATATGTTTTAAACTTTTAAACTGTGGGGTGAAATCTGTGAGATGAGGTTAGGAAATCTGGCACATTTCAAACAATATTATTTAAGTTTTAGTAAAATGTGTAACACAACATATTTTCCCACTGTGATCTACAGGTGCTATCCACATAAGTGGGGGTGGTTAATAGCAAGAATCACTGGAATGTTTCTAGTAAGTCAACAGGGACAAGCTCCCCAAATACAACCAAATGTTGATATAGAAGTAAAAATATATACAGTACAGTCACTTATTTGTAGTTTGGCACAATGTTTTCCATTTTTTCCTTGTGGGTAAATAGTGCATAAACTACTTGTGCAACTGTATGACTTTTTAAGTCTTTTACACAGAACATCAGATTAAAGTTTGATTCCAAGGACTTATTCCCACAATTTAAAATTCTTTTTTTAAGCACTTACATGTCAACATACATACCACAAGGCTATTTTGAAAGAAATAAAAGACAAACATCAAATGTCTTTCTGGAAAATTCGAGTCTCTTCTTCAAACACAGGTAAAACCCAAAATGCTGTTTCTGCTTTTAGGAGATTGTAGTCGGAATCCCTGCAGAAAAATCAAACAATTTATGCCATCTTAGTTAGCTTTGCGTATGTCCCAAGAAGGGATCATACAATCTAAATTTGTTTACATCATACTAGATGCCATATGATGCAAAAAAAAAAAAAAAAAAAAAAGATACAAATAGCAGAGGGCACTAGAAAGCACTCCAAAGTGCCACAAGGTGTGATTTTATTTTCCAATTAATGCTCTTTTTGCTTCAACAATCTTGGCTTTTTGTTGACATAATTTTTAATTCTGTTGCTCAAAATCTGTCTTACTGCAAAGCTCAAGAGCATATTTTAGTACTAGCTTCTTAATAAGTGAAAACTAATACTGAATAGCAGAAAAACAACCTTGTTAGAGCTTATCCCTAGCCAAGCCAAAACAAAATCGCCCAATCTTTTGGGTGGCTTAAAGGTATAGGGATTTTCATGCACTTTTTTCTTTTCTTTTTATTTGAAAAAGAAGGGAGTGGGACAGTTTCTTTCATGCAAACTTTTCCTTTCAAGAGGGAAAAAATGAGGGTCTGTGGGCCTAGCAGGTTGTAGGAAAACTAAGGGTACATCATCTCAGCCACTTTGGTGCAGTATTACCTCAGTTTTTCAAAAGAAGCTGTCCCAGCCTCATCCTTGTGGACCTGTTCTCGCTCCATGCGCTTTCCCTTACACTTTTCGTCTCTCAGGGCCTTGGAGCTGGATTTATGACGATATAATTTTTTGTGTGTTGGTCCATTATTGCCTAAAGTGCTCAGGTTATTATACTTTTTATCAAAGAAGGTGGAGTGAGAATCCTCATTATAACCAGGTATGTTTGCACAGCCAGGATCACCTATTGCTGCTTTCCCATTGCTTTTGCTCATACTTTTGATTGACCTGTGATTCTTAGTGGTTCCTGGGGACCCACTGTTGACTTTTTTCTTAGATTCTTGTGGTGTCCCAGCCAATATTTTGAGGGTTTTTAATTTTAGAGTATTGGATTCTGGGGGATAGAATATATTAGGGTCCCCATGGTGCTCCATGGGTTCCCAAAGGGGCTCTATGGAGGCCATCATAAATCTCTGTACATCTGCCATACCAGAGGCAATGTTGGACAAGATATAGGAAGGCTCTTGGAACTCTCGTTGGTCATCATCCAGGAGAGTGTTGGTTCTGGTGCCCATACTCATATCACTCCAGCCTGAGCTGCTCTCTTTTCCCAAAGCCCAATCTCCAGAAAGTCCCTTCTGATTTGGCATCTTCATAGAGGTCATAGGACCACCGTGCTGGATACATTCAGCCAATGTCTTCCCAGTGGAGGCTATGTTGTTGATTTGGCCTCCCCCACGACCAGTGCCAATTTGCATTTTCTCACCATTGATTGCAGCCATGTATTTTCCTTTCTTTGTTGGCTTAGGGACCTGGCGGGAGGTTTTGCCAGGTGGCTTTTCAATTCCTTTGTTGTTGGCTTTGGGAGATTTTTTCCTGGTATTTTTCTGAGAAGAGCTTTGGTTCACAGCCCCACTCTTGCTGGGTGAACTTTTCTTTCTCGATTTTGACACTTTGTTATTGGTGTTAATTTGACCAGATGGCTCATTAAATGTTGACTGGCAAGAGCTTTTTTGGAGCAAGCTGACAGAATCCTCATCACTGAACATATGGAACTGAAACTGATGGTTATTTAAAGTAAATTCATCATCCACTTGGGCCTGCCGTGAAAGGGTATTGCAGTCCCATTTGATTTTCTCCATGTTGCCTAATGTTCTTGGGCCACCCTCTTGGAACCCCTTCAGTGTTTTGATAGTCTCACACCTGGTAATTTGAGGGGAAAGGTTAGGGGTGTCAGGTGGGGACATCTCTGAGAGGGAAGAGTGGCGAAACTTATCAGGAGTGAAGTTGGAGATATCCAGGAGGTCAGTGGACTCCTTTAATGGTGTTATCTCGTCAGTGCTCTGCTGGATAACCAACTTGGGGCTGCAATGGGCCAGAAAGTCATCGGTAATATCAGCATCAGGATCCTTTTCACAGGATGTCAAGCTTAAGGAACAATAATTACTTGAGCTGACAGTGAGTGAGGCCATTGAATCAAAGCTAAAGAGTCGACTGTCATCCATATTGACTGGGCCCTGCTGGAAAGGAAAGCAGATCTCTCCATTATTAAAGTGACATAATTGATAAGAGCCATCAGATGGGGGCTGGGTGTCTTGAATTGAGGCACATAGGACCTTGTTGCAACTACTACCACTATTGAAGCAGATTGCATTGTATGTTGTATCTGTGAGGTTATTTTCCATTGATACTACTTGAGAAACTCCAAATTCACTGGATTGGATTGAGACTATCTCCCTGGGGACTTCAGCCATGAATTCCTGGGGGCTAGAAGTAGCCTTGTTGGGCCACACATTCTCATAGTTGCTTGATTCCACTTTCAAGTTATGGGGTGATTGCTGCAGATCAGACTCAGAGGGTGAGGAGAGCACACAGTCCTGGGTAGGCTGGAGAGGTACAAATGGTTTTTCTGTTTGAGTGAGACTACCATCATTGGGCTCTGGGGAATTGTGGGTGAAGTATGAGATACTGGTATTATTTGACAAGTCAGAAGCATCTAACAATGTTTGCAGATATCCTCCAGGGATAACAGGTATACTGGTGGTAATGTTAGCAGATGTTAGAGGCATTTCAGAAGAACAGGTCGTTGGTAGGAATGTGGAATTCTTAGAAACTTTTGCCTCATGAAATTCAGATAGATGGGAACTGTTTGAGGTCCCAGGAACAGCTTCATTCTTTAAATTGGCCTTGGAGGATTGGTCTTCCTGGAGAGGACTCATTTGAGTAACTGGTTTACTTTCTTGCTCAGCTTTGATTTTCTTGAATTTTAACCTAGCTTCACTTTTAAATTTGATCTTGTTGAGCACTTTCCTCTCTGGTCCTTTAAACTCTGTGCCTTGAGCTCTGTCTTTCACTGAGTCAGGACCCGTGATGTCATTTAAATGTAATCCATTTGGGCAGCTCGGGGTAATCAGAGCTGTGGGCTTCAGTGTACCTTGTAGGCATCCATCTTCTTTGTGATTAGCTTGCTTCTGATCACTGCAGAATGAAACCTGCTTACTACTTGGTGCAGCTTCCATGGATGAGATTCTTTGAATCCTGTGCCTGTTGCCATGTTTAGATTTTCGTTTGCGAGCAGGTGACAGGAATGACACCTCAAAGCTACCTGGTTCAAAGCTTTGCTTCTGGCATAAAGAAATCTTGAAGGAATCTGTGTTGCTGTTTCTCTGCTTCTTCTTCTTCTGCCAGAAGCCCTTCAAGGGGGCCAGCTTGGCATATTTGTTGAGCTGATTCTCACTCAAATTCACTGTTGTCTCACTGGCATCCACCTTACCCAACTTCACCAGCATGTTCTTTTCACCTTTAAAGCGATTGATGATGATATATTTGATAATAACAGGGGGCTCCTTACGGGTTACTTTTCTCCTCTTTTTGGGACACCATTCATCATCATCTTCCTCTTTAGAACCACCTGGCAGCCATTCTTTCCTCTCATTTATTTTTTCACCCTCTAGTGAGTCAACATCATATAAATAATCTTCACTATATCTGACTTTTCTCTTGGCTCGCAACCCATAGTTCTGCTGGGAGGAGGAGCTACCAGAATTAGTGTCCCTAGCCATATAGCGGCTATAGTCCTTGATCTCCCCCATGGCATCATATGAGACCTCAATGAAAGAGCTGTCATCACTGAAATTCACTGATGCCTCCGAGGAATTAACAAGATGGCCCTGCTTTGAATTTTTAAACTGTTCTATCTCAGTCTCACTGCATGGTTTATTTAAGGCAGATTTTTCTTCATTCTCCTTTCTGTCTTTTTTTCCTACATCTTTGTCTTCCTGCCCTTCCTCTTTGCCTCTCTTTTTGTCCAAATTTTTATCTTCCTCCCCCCAGATAATGCTCACATCAGGAACTTTGAATTGGGAAAGATCGCTGCTCTGCTTCAGGATCCCGCTCTTAGACTCCCGTTTGGGGCAGGTAGTAAAGACACTGGGAAAAAAGTTGAATTGGGCATCTTCCTGCATAAGAAGAGTGGTCTTATCTCGAACATTGTCCTGAAAGGACTCATATCGAATTTTCAGGGAGCAGACATCACTGCCCAGAGTTGACTCATCATCATCAAACATGTAGTTATCCACATCTTCTTCAGAAAATAGGTTGACAGACAGTTCATTCTTAGAACAGAGGTCGAGCAGTTCAATCTTGCTCTCACTAATGAAAGTCTCAAAGTAACCCCAGTCCTGATTGGAATTCGCAAGCAAAGCCTCTTCTGTATTGCACTTATCCAACAGTAATGCCTCATAATAATTTTTCTGAGCTGGATCCTCCAAGTCAATGTCAGGTTTCTCGGCTTCTCGTTTATCTCCTCCCTTTGATTTGTGCAGGGGGAAGCCTAGGAGCTGGTCTGAGAGCAGCTGATCTCCGTATTTTATGTTTTCTCCAGCATTAATACATTGAATCCCTATATCGGAGACTGCACATGTTTCATAATCCCTATTTAGATCACCAACTTTCAGACTGATCCCTGGCTCAGGATCTACTGTATCCTTGGATTCCATGAAGCAGCCCAAGCAAGTCCGGCTTGGCTGCATGAGGCAGTCCCCTTTCAGAGCTGACATGCCTGCAGGCTCTATTATGGCAAATGGTGCTTTCTCACATTCATTAGGCAGTGACCATGTGTTCATGCCCTTTGCTACGCCAGATGTGAGGGAGACAGCATTCACAGAAGCACTATCAGCAGCATGCTCAGGTGGTTCAATCAGGTCCAAAGGAGAAGGAGGGCTCTGTATACAGGGCTTCTTAGAAGGGAGAGGCAAGAGACTTCTGGGATACATCAGAGTCTCTTTTTGTACCACTGGTATAGGCTGGATCGGTGCAGCACCTTCTAGAGCTGCAAATGCCACATCCTGATCCTCTGAGTCTAGAGAAAAGAAAAATAAATGACAGGAATAAAGTTAAGGGTCTTAGACCAGACTTATTAGCTCTTTCCCTTGATCAAAATCTGGCTCTTGATCTTATTATATAAGCTAAGCCTCAGTTTCTCTAGCTTTGAAAAGAGAAACGATAAAGTTAAAAAGCAATTTTGATTTTTTTAATTGAATATTCATGCTAGTGAAAAGGAATAATTATTTAGGCACAGCTTCTTCCTCAGAGAAAGACAGAGCCCTCCTCAGAAATTAGGAAAGAATTGGACTGCTTGATCAATTGAAATGTCAGTTTTCAGGGTGAGAAAATGCTCAGATGGGACATTCATGGTTTTGAGCTATAAGGCTTGGCCCCATTCTTCAGATCCATGGTCTGGAAACCCTCTTTAATGTGTCCATTAAATTCCAAGCCTCACATTAGAGAATATTTCTAATTCACTAGGAGTTTTGAGGAACTTAGGTATTCACCTGACAGTGATGATTTGGTAGGGCAAAGATTAGTTAACCTTTTAGAGACTCTTTCACTCCAATTAAAGATTTGGTAGAATAAAGTTTAGGATTAATATCAATCTCAGAGATATCCTGGGTTCAATCTGCCTCAATTTTGTAGATTCTGAAATCCATATTAATAACAAAGGGCTACTGGGAGAGATATTCTATATTATAATTAAATTCTCTTACCATTTTCTTCAACCCCATTAATCAGAGTGTTTTCTCCGTTGGCTGAGGCAATAGAAGCCTTATCTTGTTGGTTATCCATGAATGTGGTAACCTCTTATTGTTTCATTCCAAGTCCAAATGCTGTCCAACCTGCACATTTCAAATATATAATATCAGTCATTAAATTTGTTTTATTCTGTGTTTTAGTGTTATTTCATCTTAAAAAGATCTTAAAAGACTCTCTGGAATTCACCTGTTTCAGACTGTTTTCATTAGGCTTTTGTTTTTGTTTCAGGGTTTATACCTACAATATAAATCAGTTTGGAAACCCATATTTCATTCATACATACTTGATCCTTCTATCCATTCGAAGTCACAATATGATTCAAAACTGAAATCTGAGGAAGAAGCAAACTTAGACCTTACACTAGATAATAACAAATTTAACTTAATTATGGCTGCCCAATTCAGAAGAAGGCAAATCAGAGTTCAGCTTAACCTGAAATGAGGGATGTGTGTGTGTGTGTATGTGTGTAGATTGGCTTTATTTCTGTTTGCCTCCTTTTAATTTCAGATTATCAGAAGCTCTTCAAAAACAAGCCAATTCTCTCTTTCTCTCTCGTCACACACACATACACACACATATCACACTCAGATAATCTCTCTCTGTGCCTTAAAATCTGACTTCTAAGACAAAAGAGGTAGAGATTTCCTTGGTTTCTTGGCTTTCATGACTGTAACTTTGACTCTGACAAGTATTCCTCCATACCTACAGCAAGATTTTTAAATGTGACTACAAAGAAGACTTGAGACTTATGAAAAGGTCCCAGCATTATCTGGCCTTTTTAGGGCATAATACACATATCCATAGGCCCTTTTCTCCTGTCTAACTACCTGAGTGGTAGGCCTGAGATAGGGTTTATAGATGTATCACTACTACATTTATAAACCTCATATTTATTCCAACTTCCCTTTCTCTAGACTTTTTCCCTAGTCATATACTCATCCCTTTATTAAAAAGCACAGGCTACATTTAACCAAGGAGAAATCACAAGAATCTTTTTGCTCATTTGTACTAATACATAGGAGCTCTGATAGTGTAGTGCCTAAGGCACTTGACTGCTAACCAGAAGGATGGCAGTTCAAACCCAACAGCCACTCCCCAGAAGGAAGGTTGGGGCAATCTACTTTCGTAGTGATACTGTCTCAGAAACCCAAGGAGGGGTTGCTATGAGTCGGGTCCAACTCGATGGCAAAATAACAACAACAACAATATTAATACATGCATACACTGGAAAAGGTGGGTCCAGCACTGAGGAAACAAGAAGCAGTCAGCACAGTTTCACATGATTCAATATTTTACCTATCTGGGCTTATTTTCTTATCTATAAAATAACAAGTCTGCATTACAAATGCTACATGATTTTCTATTTTCCCTAACATTTATATATCCAAATTACCAAACTTTTACACAAGACCTGACTTGAGAGCAGCCAATGACCATGGATACCAGAAGGAAGAGAAAGAACCAAAAACCAAACTAAACTCACTGCCATGGAGTTGGATCCAACTCATAGCGAACCCTCCTTGGGTTTCCGAGGAGGTATCACTATGGAAGTAGATTGCCCAACCTTCCTTCCAAAGAGAAAGAAAAGACTTGCTATATTTATATTTTTCCTTTTTTTCTTCTTCTTTCTTTCTTTTTTCTTTTAAGGTAGAGAAGAATATATACCAAATCAAAGCCCCATGTCTTGGCTGGGAAGGCTCATTTGTGATGGAACTGAAAGAACAAATCAGATGGCTGAGCCTTTGCTTCAGAGAGGACCCTGTGGGTTAGATTGAATCATATTACCATCATAGATTGCTCTATTCATCTTTTTTTTTTTTTTTTAAGGAACTCAATAACACTTCAGGACACTATAATTTGTCCCTCTTTATGGGTCCACTAATCTCAACTTAACAGGGACTTGGTAAGAGGCAATTTATTTGTAGATTTCAATTATTAAGTGTCTTATCTGTCATACTTTGGGTTAACTGCAAATAAGTCCATTTTTATCACCAGAAGACCAAGGCACAGAGAGGCTATGATAGCCAAGGTCACAAAACAACCATAAAAATGAAACCAAGCTTCCTTATGCAGAGTCTTTTTTTTTTTTTTTTTTTTTAATGACTTCTCCCTAATTCTTACCCATTCAAGGCCCTGGTCAAAATAGGGCTGTAGAAATGTTTTCAAATGTTACTGATCTGTAATTTCACCCCCTTTCAGGTAATAAAAGACCATGTGCCTTAGACCAGTATTGATTATTAGTACAATATGTTATTGTTATTGTTATGTGCCGTTGTGTCGGACCCGACTCATAGCGACCCCTCCTTGGGTTTCCGAGGCAATATCACTATGGAAGTAGATTGCCCCATCTTCCTTCTGAGGAGTGGCTGGTGGGTTTGAACCGCCAGCCTTCTGGTTAGCAGTCAAGTGCCTTA
>NW_006922587.1:55017-59134 GCF_000298275.1 Orycteropus afer afer
AACCCAAACCAAACCCACTGCCATTGAGTGCATTCCAAGTCTTAGTGACCTCCATTGGATTTCCAAGGCTATAAATCTTTACAGAAGTAGATTACCTTATCTTTCACCTGCAGAGCAGCTAGTGGGTGTGAACCACCAACCTCCTGGTTAGCAGCCAACTGCTTTACCCACTACACCACCACAGCTCCCTCTCCTAGCTAGGCGGGGAAAAAAAAGTAAATCATGTTTCTGCCCTATGACCTGAATGTCATAGCCATTTTTTTCTATTCCCTAAATTTAATTTATTTTATTGTTGAGAATATACACAGTAAAACATACACCAATTCAACAGCTTCTACACGTACAATTTAGTGACATTGATTACATTCTTTGAGTTGTGCAACCATTCTCAGTGTCTTTTTCTGAGTTGTTCCTCCTCCATTAACGTAAACTCACTGCCCCTTAAGGTTCCTATCTAATCTTTCAAGTTGCTGATGTCAATTTTATCTGATATAGATAGTTCTTAAAAGCGCACAGTGCTCAAGGTGGACTTTTTTTTTTTAAACTAGTTAAGCTAACAGCCACTCCTTGGAAGGAAGGTTGGGCAATCCTACTTCCGTAGTGATACTGCCTCGGAAACCCAAGGAGGGGTCGCTATGAGTCGGGAGCGACTCGACGGCAAATAACAACAGCAACAACAGTTAAGCTAAACTACTGTTAGGTTTTAAGATGAATTCAGGGGGTATTTTTGTTTTAAGATTTAAAGATTATCTTAGGGCAATATTTTCTGGGCTTTATATTCAGCCTCTGGCATTTGAGGAGTGCTGATCTCTGAGATAGACACCTTACTAGGTACTACTTGTGGTCATGTTTTCTGCCAGGCATTGCAGTGGAAAACAGGTGAATGAGACTAGATCCCTGTCCTCAAGGTACTCAGAGTTGAGTGGGGAAAGCAAATCTTAGACAAACTCTAATAAAGCTATAGTATACTGAAAGAGAGGCAAATGGGGAGAAAGTATTCTATGCTTAAAGAAAAGAGGAAACAGGGAAGACTTCACTAGGAGCAGCAGCACTTTAGCCGGACCTTGAGAGATGGACTTTCAAGAAGTGTGGATGAGGAAAAAAGTTACTCCAGGCTGAGGGAACCTCATGAGATGCCATGAGTTTCTCCCCCTTTCAGTCTGTAGGAGAGCTTAAAATTGGGGGCGCTTGGTGAGCCTTAACTCCACTTTAAAGTCTTGATGTGAATTCAGAATCCATACTGAATTTTAAGGCTGCCTTCTAACAGCAGTTCCTCCAGCTTTGAGACTGACCTAATCTTGATGCTAAGCATATACCCTAAAGGAGGGTACCTTTTTCTCTGAGGTCTGGCAGATGCAGGATATCATAATCTATTCCCAGAGAGTCTCTCTACTATGGTCAAACAGATGCAAGAAGTGATAACTTATATCCGAAGCATCTTAATGCACAGCATTATCAAAAATCTTTACAATGGACGTCCAGAAAGAGACATACTTGAGAAAAATTTTTGTTGTAGGTTTACCTGAAAAACCTGTTCTGTTATTGTCCTGTGACCATCCTGTAATAAAATGAAGTGCACATATGCTTGTAATTATGTGCTCTTAAACAATATATGTTATCTACCTGACCCTGATAAATTCCCACTTTTGGCTATCCTGCCTTTGACTCTCCTAATTATGTTTCAGTCAATTATGATTTTGTAGCTTTTAGTTCCTTTTCCAACTATACAAAAATGTTTTCTTCCTCATTGTCTGGTGGAGCATCCATCTTCACTCTGTGAACTTGAATGTCTTCCCAGTCCAGGGAGTCTCTATCCTTCAGTAAATCTCTTTTGCTTTTACTTAAGCAGACTCCGTGATGTTGCTCTACAAGTCTATCCTCTTACAACTGCTACAGAATCATAGGTCTGACAACTTGCCCTAAAATTTTGTTTTGCCTTGCATAAAATACCCTTCTCAATTAACCTTCAACTTATTTTCAAGCTGTATTCTCCTTTTATTCTGTTCACCTCCCCCATACTCTGAAAAAGTCAAACCCTCTCTTTTCCTTTAATTTGCTAGACCATTATTTTGGTTCCGAGCATTTGATATTCCTTCTGCCTGGAATGCCTTTTCCTCACCCTCTCCCCTTCACTTACTCTCTTTCTCAGAATCCCTTTCATCTTCTTCTCCTCTTCCCTACTCAAGTTTTTCTTGGTGCCTTCCTTGACTCTCCGCACCCCAAATAAATTTCTCCCTTTCCTTCCATATGTTCCCAAAGAACTTTGTTCTCCCCTGTAGTTTTTTTTTTTTTTTTTTTTTTACCATTTAAAGCATAACTTCTTTATATTTGATATCCTTAAAAGAATGAGCTTCCCCCAACTCTGCAGAGCCTAATGCACATAGTGCTTAGAAAATGGTATGTACTTTGTAAAAGCTGGTTAAACTATGATGTTGAATGGTAGAAAAAGGTGGTGGAGAATTCCGGGAACAGTAAGCAGTTTGGCTGAAATATCAAGTTCACTGAGAAGATAAGTTGGTGCTATACTGTGGAAGTCACTCAAACTTTAATTCTCTGAATAATTTTGAGCAAAGTAATGCTATGATCAGAGCATTAGGACCAGGGAGAGTAGGGAGAGACAGAGATAGCTATATTGTTTAGCAGCCAATGTCCACGGCAGTTTAGGCATAAGACATCAAGAAGATTAGAATTAGAGAGGAGGCAATAAGAATTGAAAGGAGATGTCAGATTTGAGTAGAACTTCAGAGGTGCTGTATACACTTAGAAAATATTTTAGATGTGGCAGATGTGGGAGTAGTTGTCACCATCTATAGAGAAGAGAGAGGTCAAGGAATTAATAGCCAGTTGTGAAAGGAACATTAAGGTGGTCAGACTCCAGGCGAGAGTAGCCTGGGAAATAAGGATGCAGGATCTCCCTGGGAATAAAGCAAGGTGCGCAATCAGCCCAATTGTCAAGTTCAACATGGCTAATGAAGCTAACAAAGGCCTTAACTATCACACTGGAAAGGAAGCAATTGACCAGCAAGCTGTTACAGATGGGAAAATCTACAGATTTTGTTAACAACTGAAACATGGAGCTAAGGAAATGGCACTGCTCTCTTTAGTCTGATTCTTCTCAGCCCAGCTCCAGCCAGTATAATGTATGACAGCACCAGCAACAGTACAGAAAGCACATTCTTATGCATAATGCTACTTAGCTAACTCCATTTTCTGATACCTAGCAGCACTTCAATATACTAAATTAGAAAGGTGGATATATGCATGACATATAAGTATAGAAAACATGCATAAATGAGCAGCCATGTAAATTTAAGAAATATTAAAGATGAGAGACATAAACAAGAGATGATTACAGTTAAACTTTAAATAATTCGATATATTTCAATAGTACAGTATGGAATCCACTTACTCTGTCATGATAATGACTCCAGAAATCAAAAGGTATGCACAGAAATCTCATACAGAAGAAATGATATCGTACAGAGAACAACCACAAATTTACTGGGTGTCTTTAAATAAGCTCTGTCCTCTCTCTGGTCCTAAATTTCATTAGCTACACAATTAGGGAGTTGATTTGGACTGTATCTAAGGTCTCTTCTAACTGTGAAACAATTACAATTAATTTGATTTTTCCTATATTTTCTATCTTAATATTGAAATTAATTACATGTACAAGAAAAAATTCACACATATGAAGGAGTTCTGATTTAAGTTTTCTGTGATACTGAGATTAGTCTAAGATACACTCAAACATTTTTTTTTCTTTTAAATATTTTATTGTGGTTTAGGTGAGAGTTTACAGAGCAAATGTTTTCCATTCAGCAATTTATACACAAATTATTCTGTAACCTTCGTTGCAATTTCCACAATGTCTCAGCACTCTCCCCATTTCTACCTTGGGTTCCCTGTTTCCTTTTGCTCAGTTTTCCTGCCCCTTCCTGCCTTCTTAATTGTGCTTTTAGGCAAATGCTGCCTTTTTGGTCTAGTGTTAGTTGACTGTTCCTAAGGACTGTGTTCCTTCCAGGTGTTACTGTTCACTTTGTTGTTGTTGTTGTTATTTGCCGTCGAGTCGGCCCCGACTCATAGCGACCCCTCCTTGGGT
Organism: Orycteropus afer afer; assembly: GCF_000298275.1. Taxonomy (NCBI): domain Eukaryota; kingdom Metazoa; phylum Chordata; class Mammalia; order Tubulidentata; family Orycteropodidae; genus Orycteropus; species Orycteropus afer. The sequence goes on from NW_006922587.1 coordinate 59,120, forward strand.
TTCTGAGGCAACGGT
>NW_006922587.1:59644-60669 GCF_000298275.1 Orycteropus afer afer
AATAAATTTGCCCTGCATACTCTACTAAAAAGAGCTCTGGTGGTATAGTGGTATTTGGCTACTAACCAAAAGGTCAGTGGTTCGATTCCACCAACCTCTCCCCACAAAAGAAAGATAGGGCAGTCTACTTCTGTAAAGATTTACAACCTTGGAAACCCAATGGGAGTTGCTATGAGTTAGAATTGACTTGATATATATATAAAAGCTCTGGTAGTATAGTGCCTAAGGCACTTGACTGCTAACCAGAAGGCTGGCGGTTCAAACGATACTGCCTTGGCAACCCAAGGAGGGGTTGCTATGAGTTGGGGCTGACTCGACAGCACAAAACAACAACAACTATATGTGTGTGTGTGTGTGTGTGTATACATGTATATATTTGCTGCACATGTAAATACATATGTAGAAATATCCTGTCAAACCTATGTATACTCATGAGTGTAGTCCCATTCGCCTTCTCACACCAGCTTGCATGTCTATATATCGACTTATAGACTACTATTATTACTGTTATTGCAAGATTGTGTAAGTCACAGTATTTACCTTTATTACCTTTAACTCTTGTACACTTCCCAGTGTCCTCTTTGGCCTTGATAATTTTGTGCTGACCTCCCTCTTATTGTATACTGGGTTTCCCTTCACCCAAGTTAGTATGTGTCTACTCTCTAGTTAGTGATTTTCATTTCCTTCCACTCTCATTCCTGGTAAACATCAAAGAGTGTTTCTTTCTGTGTGTAAACCTTTTCTTGAAATTTTATAATAGTGGTCTCATACAACATTTATCCTTTTGCGATTGACTTATTTCACTCAGCATAATGTCTTCCAGATTCATATGTGTCGTGAGATGTTTTGCCGACTCATCATTATTCTTCAACACTGTAATATTCCAACATGTGTATGTACCACAGTTTATCCATTCATCTGTTGAAGGGCACTTATTTCCATTTTTGCTATTGTGAACAATGCTGCAATGAACATGGGTGTGCATATGTCTATTTATGGCTCTTGTTTCCCTAGGATATATCCCT
>NW_006922587.1:61592-68498 GCF_000298275.1 Orycteropus afer afer
TCCTTAGTGATACTGCCTCAGAAACCCAAGGAGGGGTTGCTATGAGTCGGGTCCAACTCAACGGTACATAACAACACAACAACAATGACTAATGATTGTGAGCACCTCTGCATGTATTTGTTGGCTGCCTGAATGTCTTCATTGGTGAAATGTCTGTTTATCTCCCCAAAGGAACTCTTGTTTTCTTTCATCTTATGTCCCTTATTGCATTTCTCTGATTTTTGTACATTCTTACCCCAATCTTGTTACAAGCAGCATGCTTCTGCTGCTGACAAGGTTCTGTATGTTCTACTTCATTCTTTGGCAGCCACCAAACTAAGAGATGGGGGTTGCTTTTACCCATAAGGCTCCTGGACACCAACTATAGTGGCTGGCTAAATTTTTGTCCTAGCTCAGTGTCTCCACATCAGGTCTCCCCTCCTATTCCTTTCCCCCTCACCCCACTGTTCTTTTCTGAACCATCCTTTGTGACATCAACCAAAAGAGATTTCTAAGAGAAGGCACATAGCACTATAAATCAATGAGAATATTTGAAAATGTTTTGTCTACATTAAAGCACTATACAAATGCTAGAAAACATAACACTCAGTACAGATGAATGGTATAGAAAGAACAAGCAGGGACCCTCATGGGCTCAAGTTGGGAAGAATTAGCCTCCCTACTCTTCTTAACTTCTAAGCTTTAAGACTCTAGATAGCTCAATGTTACTGGAAATCTCAGATTCCTTTGTCTTGGCAAAATAATTTTATTTTCAAGACTTCTTTTGCTGTTTTTTTTTTTTTTTTTTAATATGGAACAAGTGACAGAGAAGTTCAATCACTATTTGTCAGGTAAAGGATGAGATGTTTCTTTCCAAAGAAAGCCAATTCCTGTCTGTCTCCAGATCCATATGGGCAATAAAATGGCATACTAGTTACAGAGAAACCAACCTGGAACACTCACTGATGTGTGCAAGATGGTGAGTTGGAAGGACTATGCCACTTTATCCTGGAAGTTTGTGAGAATGGGTTTGGAAAAGGATAGTGCCCTAATAAGAGTTCCTTTATTGCCAGGCAGCACTGAGATACATTCAATGCTTGAGCACAATAATTTGAGGCTGATTTATCTTTTTACTTTATCCCTATGGTTTCTAATCTCTCTTTTCTATTAATCTATCCTGTTAATTATATTTTTTTAAAAAATATATTATCTTAATTGCAGGAATATAAACAATGAATCACAGGCCTACAAGGATCTTGGAAGATAGTCTAAGCCCAAACTCTCTTTTTTTTCAAATGTAGGCCCAGAAAGAAGAAATTACTTGCTCAAGGTCACACAGTGAATTGTTAACAAACAAACAGCCATGGATGTCTTACCTTCTTGTCCAGAAATATCCCCATGATACCAAGTTACTCAACAGGTAAAATATTTTTATATAAAAATAACTACTAACCAGAGGACTACTACTAACTTTTTGTTTGTCTTTATTGGAGGAAATGCTGTTACAAATAAGAAGGTTATCCCTGCTTATCCCAGGAAAAGTAGAAGGGGATATGGAAAAAGACATCACCCAAAAGAGATAGAGCTTTCCAAGAGAAGGCACATTTGTCTCTTTTTTTTTTAGCCTTTGGATTCTGGTGTTGTCACCCTGAAGCATACCAGTCCAAGCCCAATCTTGGCACCTACACATACACACACACACACATACATGATGTTTCTGTACACTTAAAAAATCATGGTGCTTTTCTTCTCCCATTGTGGAAGGAGGATGCTGTGTAAAGAACCAGGAATTGGAAGGCAAGTGGAGCCAGGAAGTCATTTGATTTGAAAGTGCTAAAATAAATTCAACTAATTAATAATGCCTATTTTAAACACAATTTGAAATTTTAGAGGGATGGAGGGACCAAGGATACCATGACTAGTGCACAATAAATTTTAAAGTTCCGTGTGATCATAATAGTAGTCTTCATCTACAGTTTATTAATTTCTTCCTTCATTCTAAGCCTCAAAGCAGGAAACACATCAAATCAACTTCTATATTTATCTAGGACTTCTGAAGAATTATAGACATAGTTATTCATTTCCCGTTAGATCTGCTATTGTAGGTGAGTAGACAAGAAACAGGACCCTGGTAGCACAGTAGTTAAAGTGCTCAGCTGCCAACCAAAAGGTCAGTGGTTCAAACCCACTAACTACTCTGTGGGAGAAAGATGTGGCAGTCTGCTTCCATAAAGATTTTTAGTCTTGGAAACCCTATGGGACAGTTCTACTGAGTCAAAATGGACTCCATGGCAATAGGTTTGGTTTGGTGTGTTTAGACAAGATTATCTAAGTAAACTGAAGACAACACATAACCAAATACAAAACATCTTATGAGCAAAAGTGATACCTCTAGCCTGGTCCAGTGTTATGTATTGAATTGTGTCCCCCCAAAATATGTGTTGGAATCCTAACCACTTGTATTCTCATTTGGGAATAGGGTTTTCTTTGTTATGTTAACTAGGCCTTATCAGTATAGGGTGTGTCCTAAATCTAATCACTTCTGAGTTACAAAGAGAGCAAATTAAATAGAAGAGAAGACAAACTGGGGAAAAAAAGTGTCACCTGAAGATGGCTAAGGAACTGAGGAATGCTGGAAGAGATAAAGATCTTCCCCAGAGCTGACAAAGAGAGCCCTTCCCCAGGACTGATGCCCTGAATTTGGACTTCTAGTCACCTAAACTGTGAGAAAATACATTTCTGTTCTTTAAAGTCATGTACTTGTTGTGTTTTGCTACAGTAATGCTAGTGAACTAAGATACCCACAAACCACGGAATCAATCCTGGTAGTCTTCCCATGAGATGCTCTGCTAGCTGTTACAGCTTATTAGGGGCCTCAGTTTCACCATTTGTAAAATCTCCTGGCTTTCCCTCCTAATTTCAGAGATTGTTCCAAGGCATGTACACTTGTAATGGGGTGGCCGTCTTGTGTTCTAGGCAGCAAAGAACAGCACAGTTCAGCATTGAAGATCTGTGGATCTGGAGCTTTAGTGAAGCACTTTACTTCTTTTAGCTATGTGTAAACAAAGTAAAAACAGCTGGCTGGAAGGCTGAGACTATCACATGAGTGTGGATGTATATTCATTTTTTTCACATTAAATATCTGTTTTATATGGTAGACTATGCTATTAATGCTGGTATGATACAGCATTTCATGGTTGTTTTGATTTGCATCTCTCTAGCATAGTGCCTAGGAGCTCTGGTAGCGTAGTGCCTAAGGCACTTGACTGCTAACCAGAAGCCTGGCGGTTCAAACCCACTGGCCACTCCTTGGAAGGAAGATGGGGCAATCTACTTCTGTAGTGATACTGCCTCAGAAACTCAAGGAGGGATCGCTATGAGTCAGGTCCGACTCAACGGCACATAACAGCAACAACAAGAAGCATAGTGCTTAAGTCACTTGACTGCTAACCAGAAGGCTGGTGGTTCAAACCCATCAGCTACTCTTCGGAAGGAAGATTGGGCAATCTACTTCCATAGAGATATCTCTTCGGAAACCCAAGGAGGGGTCGCTGAGCCGAATCGACTCAACAGCAGTGAATTGTTTTTATGCCATGATGAAAACAGAATTGAGAAACACAAGCTCTACCCTCAAAGTCTAGGAGACGTAAGAGTATATCTGATACAGTAGATCTCTCTCAGTGGGATGGGTCTTGAATTGGCTCAAATCTTTAGTTCTGTATTTTTATTTTTGCTTTCAAATTATTTTCCTATCCTTGTTAGTCTCCAACACAAGTCTTCCAGATATTAGTCCAACTAGGATTTCTTTCATCAAGAAAAAAAATTCCCCTTGTCCATATCCTCAGGGTATAGAGAAAAAGGAGACCATCTCTGATCACTCCTCATGATGACAATTGTAACTTCACATTCAACTCTTGACTTGTTCTTATGAAATACACAGCAGCTAGGTCATGCCTCCCAAGTGATGATATTACTATTGCACATGTCACCCCTTTTGTAGATATGTTCATAGTATAGCCCAGAAGTCACTCTCAAACTGATAGGCTGATAGATACTTGGGCATCTTCAGAGCGAGAAGAGCTCTCACCACCAAAGGTCAGAGATCCTAGGCATCTTCTACCAGTAAGTGGACTCCACCAGGGCATCTCTTTGTTTGGTTACTTATATGTGGAGGAAAATACTTTAAGATGAATTTAACAGTTTACCAAAATACTTTTACAACTGCTTTAGAATTTTTATTTAACCTGGGAAAGGAAAATCTCAGCAATCCTACAAAGCACCAATACCATATTATTCGCAAGGTCATGCCTCCATCAGAAGCATTTTTTTTTCTCATATTCCTTTAATTTTCCACATGGGACAAAGAATGGCTATTCAGGGACAAGGGAAAGGATAGGGGTAGAAGGTAGGAGGATATCAGAAGGGAAGAAGGGTTGGGCCTAAGAATAGGTATGTCATTATCCTAAATAGAGTTCTAAAATAATGTATCACTATTATATTTCTATATTATCATTACTGTCACACATACACAAGGCAGCAAAAAAGCCCTCAAAGCACCATAGTCTCCTTGAGGTATCTTCTCAGCACCCAGCTCAAGCCAATCCTGGCTCATGCCTAAAACCATACAGATGACATTCAGGGGCCTTGTACTCATTAAAGTCTGTACAGACAACATTCATTGTATGTGCAATTCCAAAGGCCACATTTACCAAACAGCAACAGCTGGTTCTGCACGACTCTTCCCAATTCTATCAGCCAAGTAAGTCCACAGTAGGGAAAAACTTCTAGGGGCCAGGCTTCTGGAGGTTTATGTACTGATGGGCAAAACAAGTCCTGGAGAAGGCAAGGATGAATGCTATTCTCTCCTAGTGATCCTAGTTTTCTTGTGTTCCTTCACTATCATTTCATCTACAGGTAGAACAAAGTGTTAGGAAGACTGCTTCAACTACAGCAGCCATTTACTGTTTCTGTGCCACAGTGTCCACTAGATTTGTGTAGCTATTTAAATTAAAATACAAATTTATTCACATTAAAAATAAAACTTCAGTTCCTCAGTGACACTAATTACATTTCAAAGGTGCAGTAATCACATGTGGCTAGTGGCTACCATATTGAACAGTGCAGATACAGAACATTTTTATCATTGCAGAAAGTTCTGTTGGATAGCACTACTATACTTAGTATTTTATTGGTCTCAAGTGTGGAGGTTTGATGTCATTCATTTTCCTCCATTCATCAGTGATCAAAGCAAAGCTTTTTTCTTGCCATTATTCATTTATTCCCTTTTATTCCTGCACTCTTTCATAGATTACCATTCTAATGTGCTAAACGTGTATAATTTTTATGATGCATTCTTTTAAAAGGTATATAGTTATATATGCATATTTTAAAATATATGTAAAAGGTACTATTCTATAGATACCATTCTTTTAATCTTCACCAAGAATCATATTTTTAAGACCCATTCATAATTTTATATATATACCTAATCTGATGCTTTTATTTACTGCATAATCATCTATGGTAGCACCTATCACATTTTATCTAATTGCACTCACTGTGATAGACATACAGGATACCTGGGCTAGGACTCTGCAGAACTCCTGGAAGAAGTTCCTGGATTCACAGAAAATCCTCAAAGTAGATTATAACTGAAAGCACTCCTTATCTGAGTATGAGATCTGACTTTAGATGTGGTTATCATAACTCTCTAGAATATAAACTTTTCTCCTGCCCTTCAATATTTTGACTTACTGGTATTAATTATCCTTTCCCTGTGCCTGATCATTGGCTATTTTTTTGTTTGGTTTTTATCCTATATGAGGTCTCTTCTATATTTTTAATTAATTTAATAATAATTCAATAATAATGATTTTCCATTTAAATAGTTACACATGGTTACATTATCTGGACTCAAGTTATTAGCTTTTGATAATGAAGTCCCTTATCTTTTTTGTTTATTTCTGACTCTTCTTGCATCTCCTTTCTTTGTCTTGCTGTCACTCAAAATTCAGTTGATGGGTATTTTCCTGGCTAAAGTTTTCACTGAGCCATGGAGGTTAGGAACCTAGTGGAGGCAGAGTTGCTGCACTGACAGCCAGAGGCATTCAGAGCCTAATGACAGGTTTCCTGTTCTCTGTCAGTTTGACACACCAGGGAAATAATCTTTTAATCCAGTGTAGCATATTTAATTTATTGTAACATTATCCAGTTTGAAGATGTTATGAAAATCATCTCCAGAGAGATTTAAGAGTTCAAAAATATTCTGAATTTGAACTTAATTCAACTACTCCAGAAGGCTAAAACAATGGAAGGTGACCTTTTAGGTACTTCATATGCCAGACACTGTTAGGACAGATAACATGATGTCAAATTAGAATGTTTGCCTCCTGGAAGAGAGGAGGGTGGGTGAGAAGGAAGAGTTAAAATCATCTTGTCAGTACTAATAACCTAATGTTTAAAATATGTAATAATCTACAGAGATACAAAGAAGGAATTGAATAGGGGGCACATGATGTCATTATGGTGGCAGAAAAGAAATAAGTATATGTTCTGATCAATTTTGATGAGGGATGTAGACAAAGTGGAACTTATTCAGAGGAAAAAGTCCAGAACAAGGGGACTTAAAATTGATGTTTAGCCCAAGACATAAAATTCTAGAAATACGTTTTCTGTCTTCAAATACATGATGAGCTGTCACAAAAAGTGAAACAAAACTTGATCAAACAACAGTGGGATGTAACTTGAGAGAGAAGATTGTAGCTCAACATATGGATCAACCAAACCAAACCAAACCAAACTCGCTGCCATGGAGTCGGATTCAACTCATAGTGACCCCTCCTTGGGTTTCCAAGGCAGTATCACTATGGAAGTAGATTGCTCAACCTTCCTTCCGAGGAGTGGCTGGTGGGTTTGAACCGCCAGCCT
>NW_006922587.1:68598-70063 GCF_000298275.1 Orycteropus afer afer
CACTATGCTACCAGAGCTCCTTATGGATCAACAGAGATGTCTGAATATGAAATAGGTGCTTGGAGAGGGACATTTGGAAAAAAGTGAGTTCCCTGTCACAAGAAGTATTCAAGTAGAAGCTAAGCACCAACTGACAACATTAAAGAATAGATTTAAGCATTGGATGGAGAAGTTGGATTAGATGACTTTAACATTTTGAATTTAATATGACAGCCAAAGAATCAGTTGTACCCATCTCAAACAAATTCAATAAACATTAAAAAAACATACACTAGAAAATGCAGCAATGCTAATGAAATTGGGTCTTACTCAAGCTACCCAGCCATGTACATGAGAAAGAGACTAACCAAAGACATTCCAATACTCTGACACTAAGTACAACCTTGGTTGTGGGCCCACAGCAACAAAGAACATGCCCCTCCCCCATGCACTTAAGATATGTTGGGGCACGTTTTTACATAGGACAGTGTGATTCAGTCTGGCTTTGGGTACTGGAGAAATACTGTAGGTTCATAAAAGATCTTAAAAAATCAATCTATAGTTTTTTTTCTTAGCCAAAGTCATGACAGTTTTTCCAAAGCAATGAAAATACATACAAATTGGCCTAGGTGGATGAGGGTTCTTGCCTTTAGCACCCTAGCACCACTAACTTCCCGTCCTCAATCTAAAAAAAAGTGTTTTCTACAGGAAGACTCTGACACATTTCTCCAGGGCTCTGCCCAAAATTTGAAAGACAGATGACATGACTTGGCTGGATTTTATTACTGCTGTACTCTTCATTTTCCTTTCTAGCCCACACTTGATTACAATCAAGGTTTGCAGAAGGCAAACAACATGCAACGAACCTGACACAGTGCCAATTAAGTACAAATATATCCTGGAAATTAAAATTAAAATTAAATGCCAACACTGCGAGAAGAAACTAACAGCTTCCTCAGAAATCATGAAGAAATGAAGGCAGACACAAATAAATTGCTCTTAGCTTAGGAATGTATCAGCCACAGTCCTATTATATAACATTCTATCATCTCCCACATCTGTATCAAATTGTTTATGTTTTAGCACATTTATAATCAAGATGTCTAAAGTTGAGTTCATAAATTTTATTTAGTGGCACACGGCTGCTCTAAGTTTCCAGGGGCAACAAATGTACTTTGCCATAGCTACCCAGTAAATCATGACTATTCATACTCTTCAGGTCCCACCTGTGTGTTGACAGGGTAGAGGCACTTTGTGGCCTAGGGAATGGCTCCAGCATGATGGTGGTGGTAGCTAGCAGTAGAGTTGATTGGTTTGAAATCTTTGATTTCACAGCTCAGATTTCAGTACATCTAGGCTATGGAATCAAAGATGCAAAATCAACCTTAGGGCTTTAGTCCAAAAGTAGCCATATGCTACTGTTACACTTTCCCTCAGTGCCTAGAACAGGGCTTTGCAAATATCAGTTTCATTTCTTTTTTTCCCT
>NW_006922587.1:70743-71797 GCF_000298275.1 Orycteropus afer afer
TTGGAAGTTGTCAAAAATGAAATGGAACACATAAAGATTGATATCCTAGGCATTACTGAGCTGAAATGGACCAGTTTTGGCCATTTTGAATCAGATGATCATATGATCTACTGTGCTGAGAACGATAGTTTGAAGAGAAATGGTGTGGCATTCATCATCACAAGGGATGTTTCAAGATCTGTCCTAAAGTACAATGCTATCAGTGATTGGATAATATCCCTATGTCTACAAGGAAGACCAGTTAATACTATGATTATTCAAATTTACGCACCAACCAGCAAAGCCAAAGATGAAGAAACTGAAGATTTTTATCAAGTTCTGCATTCTGAAATTGACCAAACATGCAATCAAGATGTGTTATTTATTACTGATGACTGGAATGCAAAGTTGGAAATAAAGAAGAATTACTGATGGTTAGAAAATCTGGCCTTAGTGACAGAAAACACTGGAGACCACATGATAGAAGTTTGCAAGACCAATGACTTATTCATTGCAAATACATTTTTTTAAAATAACACAAATGGTGGCTATACACGTAGACATCACCAGATGGAGTACACCACAATCAGACAGACTACATCTGTGGCAAGAGACGATGGAAAAGCCACATTTTTCTTCATATAGTCCAGCTTCTCAGATTATTTGCTCAGCATAGAGATTGAATAAATTGGGGGAAAGGATACAACCCTGACACACTCTCTTCTTGATTTTAAACCATGCAGTGTCCCTATGTTCCATTTAAACAGCAACCTCCTGGTCTATGTACAGGTTCCTCATGAGCACAATTAAGTATTCAGGAATTCCCATTCTTCTCAAACTCCATAATTTTTTATGATCCACACAGTTGCACGCTTTTGCATAGTCAATGAAACACAAACACACCCCCTTCTGGTGTTCCTTCAGCTAAGATTCATCTGACATCTGCAATGATATTCCTTGTTCCACATCCTCTTCTGAATACAGCCTGCATTTCTGGAAGATTCCTGTCAGTATACTGCTGCAATCATTTTTGAATTATCTTCAGCAAAATTTTACTTGTGTGTGGTATTAATGA
>NW_006922587.1:71897-73018 GCF_000298275.1 Orycteropus afer afer
TATTAATGATATTGTTCAATAATTTCCACATTCTGTTAGCTCATCTTTTTTTTTCATATATTTATTGTGATGTGGATGTAAACTTAGAAAGCATATTCATTTTACACAACAGTTCATGCATGTTTGGTTTGATGGCTCCGATTACAATCCTCAACCATAAAAACTCTTCTCCCATTTCCTCCCTGTGATTATCCCTTCCCTGTGCCCTTCTTATTTATGCACTGCTGTCTGTCCAGCTTTCCCTCTATGCAAATGCTGCTCTTCTGATATCTCATGGTTGATTGATCTAGGGGTTGCAACTCCCTATGATAGGTGGGTGCATCTCACTGATCTTCTTACCTGTCTATGCATTCACCTGTAGCCTAGCGTTTGCTACCACCAGTAATGCAGAATTGTGCATGTAATAGTATTTGCCTCTGATGTCTGTATGTATGTCTCTGTGTCCTCCTTTTTCCTATTGTCATTGTGCTGGTAACACATTTTTGGTGTAGATGTTCTGCTTGTAGGTCTTTCTACTGCTTTGCTGAGAGCTAATGTATGGAAGTGAGTCCAGTTTCGAGCACAAAGGAAAACCTGAGGCCATAGTCTCAGGGGTTTCACCTGCCTCCATCTGGTAATTTTTGTGTTTTTTTAATTTTGTTCCACATTTTTCCTCCCATTCTATCCAGAATCTCCAATTTTGATCCCTTTCTGAGTGGTTGGCATTGGTAGCAGGGCATCATCTAGTTCTTCTGGTCTCAGGGTCGTGAAGGCTGAGGTCCCTGTGGTCCATCATATCCTTGGACTTATTGTTTCCAAATGATTCTGATTTTCTTCATTCTTCTTTGCTCCAGATGAAGGGAGAGCAATAATTGCATCTTAGATGGCCACTCAATAGCTTTCAAGACTCCAGTCGCTACTCACCAATGTAGGATGTAGAAGAAGATTTTTATGTACTATGTTGCTAGGGAGATAAACTTGTCTGTTGGTTTGTCCTACCGTGGTGACATGTTGTTGTGAGTTTGAGGCTGAGCCACTGGTGTTTCAAACCCAGCAGGATGCACACGGTGCACAGGTATCAGCCCAGGAACCAGGACAGAGGAGCAGTCAGCCACAGAGATCCAGGTGAGGAGAGGGAACTC
>NW_006922587.1:76825-79024 GCF_000298275.1 Orycteropus afer afer
TCGGAAACGACTTGCCGGTACCTAACAACAACAACAAAATGTTGCTCCTATTGACCATGGTGTCCCCTGAGACCATCAAGACCTGAGCCTGAGTCCTGAGCCTGTAGCCCTGGTGACTCTTTCTCTCAAGGTGTTTGGTTGTCTCTGAGAAGCTACTCCAACCTTGTGCCCTGTTACTTCTGTACTGTATATAGATATTTTTGTAGCATAAGTATATATGTAAGACTATCTTCAGCTACATCTATCCTAGGTGTTGGGTACATTCCTGTTCACCTACCCACACTTCATCTTCTCACCTGTCTATGCATTCACCCGTAGCCTAGTGTTTGCTACCACTGGAAATGCAGAATTATGCATGTAATAGTATTTGCTTCTGATGTCTGTATCTTTTGTGTATGTTTCTGTGTCCTTTCTCCTATTATCATTGTGCTGGTAACACATTTTTGTTATATTGCCTTTCCCTTCATCCAAATCAACACTTTCACTGTCAATATACTGCTGCAACTGGTTTTGAATTATCTTCAGCAAGACTTTAATTGTGTGTGACATTAGTGATATTTTTCAATAATTTCCACATCCTATGGGATCACCTTTCTTTGGATGGGTACAAATATGGATCTCTTCCAGTCAGTTGGTCAGGTAGCTGTCTTCCAAATTACTTGGCACAATGAATAAGTGACTCCAGAGCCATCCATTTGTTGAAACATCTCAATGGGTATTCCAACAATTCCTGAAGCCTTGTTTTCCACTAATTCCTTCAGTACAGCTTCAACTTCTTCCTTCAATACCACCGGTTCTTGATCATATGACACCTCCTGAAATAGTTGAACACCAACCAATTCTTTTTTTGTACAGTAACTGTGTATTCCTTCAATCTTCTTTTGATGCTTCCTGTGTCATTCTATATTTTACCCATAGCCTTTCAATATTATAACTTGAGGCTTGAAATTTTTCTTCAGTTCTTTCAGCTTCAGAAATGCTGAGCATGTTCTTCTCTTTTGGTTTTCTAAATCCAGGTCTTTGCACGTTTCATTATAATAATTGAGTTTGTCTTCCGGAGCTGCTCTTTGAAATCTTCTGTTCAGCTCTTTTATCTTGCCATTCCTTCCATTTTTAGCTACTTTCCACTCAAAAGCAAGTTTCAGAGTTTCTTCTGACATCCATTTTGATCTTTTCTTTCTTTCCTGTCTCTGTAATGACCTTTTATTCTCTTCATGTATGATGTTCTTGATGTCATCCCACAATTCGTCCAGTTTTTGGTCATTGGTGTTCACTGTGTCAAATCTATCTTCAGATGGCCTCTAAATTCAGGTGGCATATAAACAAGGTCATATTTTGGCTCTTGTAGACTTGTTTTGTCTTCAGCTCCAACCTGAACTTGAATATGAGCAATTGATGATTTGTTCCACAGTCAACTCCTGGTCTTCTTTTGGCTGAAGATATTGAGCTTCTCCAACACTTTTCCACAGATGTAGTTGATCTCATTCCTATGTATTCCATTTGGTGAGGTCCATGTGTATAGCCACTGTTTATATCTTTGAAAAAGTGTATTTGTAATGAATAAGTCATTGGTCTTGCAAAATTCCATCATGCAATCTCTGGTGTGATTTCTATCACCAAGGCCATATTTTCAAACCACTGGTCATTCTTCTTTGTTTCCAACTTCTGCATTCCAGTCACCAGTAATGGTCAGTACATCTTGATTGCATGTTTGGTCAATAGCAGACTGCAGAAGTTGTAAAAATCTTCAATTTCCTCATTTTTGGCTTTAGTCATTGGTGCATAAATTTGAATAATAGTACTAACTGGTTTTCCTTACAGGTGTATGGATATTATCCTATCACTGACAGTATTTTACTGCAGGATAGGTCTTCAAACATTCTTTGTGATGATGAATGTGATGCCAATCCTCTTCAATTAGTCATTACTGGCATAATAGATCATATGACTGTCTGATTCAAAATGGCCCAAACCAGTTCTTTTCAGCTCACTCATGCTTAGAATAACAATCTTTTTGCATTCTACTTCATTTTTGACAACTTTCAGTTTTCCTCAATTCATATTCATACATTGCATGTTCCAATTATTAATGGATGCTTCAAAAACTCAAACCAAATTCACTGCTGTCAAGTCCATTTGACTCATAGTGACTCCTCCTTGGGTTTCTGAGGCAGTATCTCTATGGAAGTAGATTGCCCA
>NW_006922587.1:79124-80873 GCF_000298275.1 Orycteropus afer afer
GACTTGAACCACTAGCCTTCTGGTTAGCAGTCAAATGCCTTAGGCACTACACCACCAGAGCTTACAGCTGCTCTATTTTGAGTTGTGCCCCATTAGCAAATGGAGGTCCTGAAAACTTTACTCCATTCATGTCATTAAGGTGTTGACTCTACTTTGAGAAGGCAGCTCTTCCGCAGTCATATTTTGAGTGCCTTCTGACCTGAGGGGCTCATTTTCTGGCACTATATCAATGTTTCAGGGCTATTCATAAAGATTTCCAGTATTATATCAGTGTTTCACTACTATTCATAAGGTTTTAACTGGCCAGTTCTTTGAGAAGTGGATGGCCCCTTCCTTCTTCTAAGTCTGTCTCAGTCTGGAAGCTCTGCTGAAACCTGTCTATCATGGGTAACCCTGCTGATATTTGAAGTACTGCTGGAATAGCCTCCAACTTCACAGCAATATGCAAGCCACCACACTATGACAAATTGATGGACGAGTGGTGGATTAATGAACATTAGTTAATGAATATTTACCTGTTCATGTCATTTCATTAAAGTGAGAATATACATTTGTGTGTGTGTGTGTGTGTGTGTGTGTGTTATTGACGTATTGCACTCAACATAATGTTGTAAGATGTTTCAGCAATTCTCTTTATCACTGAGTAGTATTCCATTGGGAGTCTGGTGGCATAGTTCCTGAGGCATGTGACTGCTAACCACAAGGCTGGTGGTTCAAACCCACCAGCCATTCCTCGGAAGGAAGGTTGGGCCATCTACTTCTGTAGTGATACTGCCTCAGAAACCCAAGGAGGGGTCGCTATGAGTCAGATCTGCCTCGACAGCAGTGCATTGTATTTTGTTGCGAGTATTCCATTGTCTCTCCGTGTGTGTTTATATCACATTTTACTATTATGAATAGTGCTACAATGAATGTAGGTGTACATGTTTCTATTTGTGTCACTTCCATTATATCCTAGGGTATATATCTAGGTGTGAAATTGCTGGGTCATACAGCAGCTCTATCTCTAGTTTTTGGAGGAAATATCAGACTCTTCCATAATGGCTGTACCATTTTGCATTCCCACCAGCAATGGATGAGGGCTCCAATTTCTCCACATCCCTTTCTTTTTTAAAAAAATCTTAGCCATCCTCGTTCGTCATCGTTATGTGCCGTCGAGTCAAACCCGACTCATAGCGACCCCTCCTTGGGTTTCCGAGGCAGTATCACGACGGAAGTAGGATTGCCCAACCTTCCTTCCGAGGAGTGGCTGGTGGGTTTGAACTGCCAGCCATCTGTTTAGCAGGCAAGTATCTTAGCCACTATGCCACCAGAACTCCCCAGCCATCCTAGCAGTAGTGAAATGGTATCTCATTGTGGTTTTGATTTTCATTTCCCTGAAGGCTAATGATGTTCAGCAACTTTTCATCTGTCTGCTGGCCATATGAATATCCTCTTTGTTGAAGTGCCTGTTCATGTCTTTTTGTTAAGTTTTAGAAGTATTACATATATATATATATATAAAGAATCTTATCAGTTATAGCATTCCCAAAGAATTTTTTCCCAGTCTATAAGTTATCTACTCTTTTGATAAAGTCTTTTGGTGAACATATGTATTTTACTTTTCATGATGTCCCAGTTTTGCATTTTGTTTTCTGATGCTCATGCATTTGTTTTTGTGTTTGATAATGTATCATTGAAAACAATCAGGTCCCAAAGCTTTGATCCTATATTTCCTTCCAAGAACTTTATGGTTTTAGATTTAACATT
>NW_006922587.1:82339-89330 GCF_000298275.1 Orycteropus afer afer
TTCAAGTTCTGAAGAGCAAAGATATCTCCTTGAGGACTAAGGTGCTCCTGACACAAGCCATAGTATTTTCAGTTGCCTCATGTGCATGTGAGAGCTGGACAATGAATAAGGAAGATCAAAGAAGAGTTGATGCTTTTGAGTTGTGGTGCTGGCGAAGAATGCTGAGAATATCATGGACTGCTAAAAGATCTGTCCTAGAGGTAGTGCAGCCAGAATGCTCCTTGGAGGCGAGAATGGCCAGACTTCATCTCACCAACTTTGGTCATGTTGTCAGAAGGGACCATTCCCTGGAGAAGGATGTCATGCTAGGTAAGGTGTATGGTCAACAAAGGAGGGGAAGGCCCTCAATGAGATGGATTGACACAGTGGCTGTGGCGAAGGGCTCAAGTATAGCAAGGATCATGGTGTTGGCTCGGGACTGGGCAGTATTTCATTCTGCTGTGCATAGGGTTGCTATGAATTGGAAGCGACTCAATGGCACCTAACAACAACATAGAAGGGGATTAATTCATCCCAAGACTGACAGGGGAAACTTCAACTCATTAACATGTTGCTGTAAACTATCAAGTTGAACTCTTTATGTATAAAACATCCCTTTCAAGAAATGTAAGAATGAAAGCAAAGAAGAGGTTGTTGTAGGTTCCAAAAGTGAAGAACTATCTGGAATCAGGCGAACATTTATTTCAATCATTTTTGTCAGGCCTAACTTATCAAAATAAACACAATAGTGTCATATCCAAGAACAGGTTTTTGCACAGCTGAGAAAGTAGTATTATTATTTCCAGTCCTAGTTCTAATCAAATAAATTTTTCAATAAGTGATATGGTAACTAGACTATAGAGGACTTTGCAGTTGAGTAAAATGAATATGTCTATAAATATATATTATCATCTCTCTTACAGATAAGAAAACTAAGGACCAATGAAGTACTAAAATGAAATGAATGAGATGGGGCTGGGATGGCCCCGAAGACCATAAACTTTATCCTTTCTTCAATATATTTTTAAGTAGAGGAGTGACATGATCAAAGTGATTCTTAAGGAAGATTAGTCAACTCAGAATGAAAGACAAGACTCAAGACTGTAGTTGAGATGAATGCTGGATAGGAGTTAGAATATCCTGTGTTCTAGGTCATGGCTTTATTATATTTATTAGTGTGTGGTCCTGTAAAATGAAGTTGATGATCGCTGACATTTCTAGTTATCAGGGCTGTGGGAGGCCCAAATGCATACACAGAAAAAGAGGCAGTTGTTCAAACAGAGCAAGGGAATACTTCATTGTTTAAAATCAGGAAGGGTGTGCATCAGGGTTGTATCTTTTCACCATACTTATTCAATCTGTATGCTGAGCAAATAATCTGAGAAGCTGGGCTATATGGAGAACAGGACAGCATCAGGATTGGAGAAAGACTCATTAACAACCTGTGCTATGCAGACTACACACCCTTTCTTGCTGAAAGTGAAGATGACTTGAAGCATTTACTGGTGAAGATCAAAGACTACAGTCTTCAGTATGGATTACACCTCAACATAAAGCAAACAAAAATCTTCCTCACAATTGGAGCAATAATCAACATCATGATCACTGGAGGAAAGATTGAAGGTGTCAGGGATTTCATTTTATTTGGATCCGCAATCAACACCCACGGAAGCAGCAGTCAAGAAATCAGACATCATATTACACTGGGCAAATCTGCTGCAACAGACCTCTTTAAAATGATGAAGAGCAAAGATGTCACTTTGAAGATTAAGGGATGCCTATCCAAGCCACAGTATTTTCAATTGCTTCATAAGCATATGAAAGCTGGATGATGAACAAGGAAGACCAAAAAAGACTTGATGCCTTTGAATTGTGGTGCTGGAGAAAAATACTGAAAATACCATGGCCTGCCAAAAGAGTGAACAAATCTGTCCTGGAAGAAGTGTAGTCAGAGTGCTCCTTAGAAGTGAGATGGCCAGACTTTG
The DNA here is from genome assembly GCF_000298275.1 of Orycteropus afer afer. Lineage (NCBI taxonomy): Eukaryota > Metazoa > Chordata > Mammalia > Tubulidentata > Orycteropodidae > Orycteropus > Orycteropus afer. The sequence continues at coordinate 84,304 of NW_006922587.1, forward strand.
TCACCAATTCTCCAGTCCCTGGAGAAGGATATCATATTTGGTAAAGTGGAGAGTCAAGGAAAAAGGTGAAGATCCTCAGTGAGATGGATTGACAACAGTGGCTGCAATGATGGGCTCAAGCATAGCAAGGATTGTGAGGATGGTGCAGGACAACCAGGCAGTGTTTCATTCTGTTGTACACAGGGTTGCTATGAGTTGCAACCAACTTGACGACACCTAACAACAACAACAATAGGTCATGAATAAGTTGAAAGAAATGCAAGCTTTGGTGAGTAGAGGAGTTACAGTCAGTTTTTAATAAACATACTGTGGATCATCCATTTTGTTGTCACAGTACATAACTACACTATTATATCAACCTAAAACATTCTTAGTAAAGAAATAAGACAACTCAACTTAAAATATGCTCTATAGCTTTTGGCTAGTTTAGCTACTTTTCCAAAATTAGTTGAGAATAAGATGAATGTTATGGTATGTTTTTAAAAATTGGATGATTTGGATGAAAGTTTACAGAGCAATTTGTTTTCCATTCAACAATTCATGCACATTTTGTTTCATGACATTAACTACAATCCCCATAAATGTAACAGCTGTCTTCCCACTTCTTCCCTGTAGCTACTTTTTCCCTGTGTCCTTCTTTCCTTATGCATTCCTGGCCTCTGAGCTATTTCCCTGTGCAACACTGCCCTTTTGATTGCCCATAGTTGGTTGTTTTAAGGAGTGTACCTACTTGGTGTAAATGTTCACCTTGCAGGCCTATTATTTGGCTGGAAGCCAGAAAGTGAGTTCAATTCTAGGCCCAAAGGGTGACTAGGGGCCATAGTCTCTGGGGTTTCACCAGTCTTTATCAGACCACTAAGCCTGGTGTATTTTATTATTTTATTTCCATATTCTTCTACCACTCTACCAAGGATCTCCTATTCTGAACCCCCTTTCAAATAGTTGACAGTGGTAGCTGGGCACCATCTAGTTCTTCTGGTCTCAGGGTCATGTAGGCTGAGGTATGCATGGTCCAAAAGTCCCTTGGACTAATCATTTCCAGGCATCTTTGATTTTCTTCATTCTTCTTTGCTCCTGACAAGGAGAGACCAATTGTTGCATTTTAGATGGCCACTTGCAATCTATTAAAACCCTAGTTGCTACTCAAATGTGATGTTATTGCTGACTCTCCCCTTGTCTGGCTACCTCCTTATATAACTCAAGTTTCCCTTGACTGTAGGGAAGTGGTCTAAAGGAAGTCCAAAGGAAGTAGCTGTATTCAAAAGGCCAAGTTATCAGTAAGAAAGCAGGCATAGGGGATTGTGAGTCACAGGAGAGAGAGGTGCAGCAAAATGCCTCCTAACATCTGCCATTGTGGGGTAAGGGATGAAGAAAACAAAAATCTACACATTCACATTTGATCCTTTCCCAGTGCTGGGAATCATTTAATTAACCTTTATTATACATCTAGATAAAAATCTCATTATATATCCTGATAAAATGAGTCCACTATTAGGCCAGTCTATGGAATATGGAGAAGCAGCATCACCTTGACATCTATTAAAATATTATTTTGAGAGAAGGAAAACTGTTATCCTGACCCAAGTTCTCTTTCTTTATTACCCTCTTTCTGCTACAGCTTATTAATCTCTTTTCATTTTACTACAATTTTTTCAAATTTTCTTGTCTCTACCAATATTGTCCTATTATTTACCTCTTCTTCCCACAAAATATTACAACATAGTTACAACCAAAAACCAAACCCACTGCCATTGAGTCAATTCCTACTCATAGTGACCCTGTAAGACAAACTGCAATGTGTTTCCAAGGCTGTAAATCTTTAAGTGAGCAGACTGCCTCATATTTCTCCTGTGGAGTAGCTGGTGTGTTCAATCCACTGATCTTTTGGTTAGCAGCTGGATCCTTTAATCACTATGCCACCAGAGCTCCTTCATATTTACAACAGTGCTGAAATAATTGTACCACATTCAGACAGGGCGTTCCCATTCCCTTCGTACTCCATAATATACCTGAATTGGTACTTTCACCAGGATGTTGAGCCTCAAAAAAGCTAGAGCCAATATTATTAAAGACAGCTAACCTAAATGTGATCAAGTAATTAAAAGCTCAGGATCTCTGCTAAGACTATCTAATTAAAGGCATTTATTAATTTGAAAGGAGCTCTGGTAGCGTAGTGCTTAAAGGCACTTGACCGCTAACCAGAAGGCTAGCGGTTCAAACCCACCAGCCACTCCTCGGAAGGAAGATGGGGCAATCTACTTCCGTAGTGATGCCTTGGAAACCCAAGGAGGGGTCGCTATGAGTTGGGTCTGACTCGACAGCACGCGACAACAACAACAACATTAATTTGAAAACATATCACAGAATTAGTTTACAGCCTGTCATACTGCTAATGCCTTGCTCATTACTGAGCTCACTCTGCCAAAGTGGCATTCTTGCATTCTTGGAATATGAGTAACTAAGATTAAGGAGTTGGAATTTTCTACTCAATTTGAATGAAGAGTTGAAAATTTTTCAGGTGGGTTCACATGACAAAGTTTGCTAATGTTTCTTATTTCCATTCTGAGTTTGAATGCACTAGGGCTCAATTCTGTCATTTCAGGGTGGCAGCTCTAGGTGGTGGCACTAACTAAAATCTCTCAGTCAGTCACCCAGACAATTGCCACCAAGAACCTATTGAGCAATAAGGCAAAATTATGATTTTATTCCATTTCAGTGCAGTGGCCACAGTAGACTCAGCATTGTATTATCTGGTAAAATACTGTAGAGAATAATGTCATACCTTATAGCCAACTGTGGTATCAAAACATAACTTGGAGCTAGTGATTTCTTTGGTATCTTTTGTATGATTTATTTATACTGAAAAACATACTTATCTATCTATTTATTTAACTATATAAGTGATCAAGGGAAAAAGGACATGATGCACAAAGTATTTTACCTGAAAAAGCCCTAGTGGCCTTTCTACTCCTTTAGATCAAATCCTGGCCCTGTTGAACAGAGAATGAAACTCACCAAAGCAAAAGGGAAATTTCTCCAACGAAGTGAGAATGCCGTTATTTCTCTATGGGCTGTAGATAACTGGACAGTGTTTGTAGGGTCTGGTATACATAAATAGGCAGCACAGAAAACATTTGCAGGTGAATGGCAATAAACAGCTCTTGCTGCCAACACCTTCCATTATGGCACCCTTTGTTCTTCCTTGAGCTATTCCAAGTGAAGCTATACCATAGTTAAGGTCCACAGGGAAATGCAGGGATGTAGATTTTGAACCTGTTAAACTGAACTCAAATCAAATTTATGAACAATCTCACTTTATTGCTAGGGAGTAGGATTACCATATGTTACAATGAATAAGTAACTGTTTAAGATTAAAAGTATAGTATTTCCCCAGGACAAGTTATACACTGGGTTACTAGCATATGACCACATCCTCAAAATAACCTTAACCCAATTGTAGGCAACAATGTGAATAGAAACCTAGGCTGCTATTTAAGCAACCACTGATGGAACTGGGTTAAATTCTACACTTAAAACTACTTAGTAACTACTTAAACAGTAAACTGGGAAAAATATTTGCTGCCTTTAGAGGAATGCAAGTAAACTTCAACACTAAGCTGACCTATCCCTTCATAATTACTAATGATATGGGTATTAACACTTACTAATTACTAGGAACTTTATGTTGATTTGCATTTAACTTATAAAAACCCTGAGAAGTAGGCAGGAATTAGCATTACTGTTTTTTATAGATGAGAAAACTGAAGTTTCTCAGAGAGTGTAAGTAAAGTGCTCAAAGTCCCACAGCTAGTACATTTTGTAGCTAGTCCATTCTCCTCAAATTAAAAAAAAAAAATACACAACAACTTTGCCATCATTCTAGGCTAGTATGTCTAGGTCACATATAGGAATTTTAAGAGAGGGAAGTGTGGTGTGTACGTGATAAAGTGAACAGCACTTTCCTGAGTAACAAACTGCTACTTCAATATTTTTATCTTCCATGTAATTTCCCTTTCATTTACAATCTTTTCGTGCTAGTATTTTGTGCAACTCATCTTTGGCATTTTGTTAATTTCTTCTTCTTTTTAAAAAAGCTTTTTGTTGTGATTTGGGTGAAAGTTTACAGAGAAAATTGGTTTTCCATTCAACAATTCATACACATTTTGTGTTGTGGCATGGATCGCAAGCTCCACAACTAACAACACTCCTTTCCCATTCTTGCTGTGCTTACCGTTTCCATTTGTGCTTCTTTCTTATCTTTTCCTGCCTACTGAGCTTTATCTCAGGACAAATGTCGCCCTTTTGACTTTGTATGGTTGATTGCTCTGAGAAGCGTGTACCTCCCTGGTGTTATTTTTCACCTTTCTGGCCTATTGAACCACTGGAGTAACTAAAGCCCATAGTTTCAGTTCTACTAGTCTCTTTCAGAGCAGTAAGCCTGGCCTTCTTTATGATTTTCAGTTTTGTTCCACATTTTTCTCCTACTCTATCCAGGACTTCCTACTGTGATCCCTTTCAGAGTGGTCAGCAGTGGTGGCCAGGCACTACCCAGTTCTGGTTTCAGGGTTGTGGAGGCTGAGGTTTCCATGGCCCATTAGTTCTTTTGACTACTTGTTCCCATGCATCTTTGATTTGCTTTAATCATCTTTGATCCAGATAGGGAGAAAGCAATATTTGCACCTCTGATGGCTGTTTACAAACTTTTTAAAATACATTTTATTGAAATATAATTTATGGGGAATTGTGAAAAGATGGCTGACTAGGTAGAAAGACTGCACAAACCCTCTTCAACAAAGAAAAGGTAAACCAATTAACACAGACACAGAAGATCATCCTGGACCCCTAAGCCTTGAAAGGAAGGATATAGAAGTGGACTACCCCAACTAGCAGAAGAATTTGCATGAAAATACCAAAAAAGGAGACAGACAGAGCTGCGGTCTGGAAGTGATCCTGACGGCACAGAAAGCTTGGAGATTCCCGAGTGGTGGTAGGAACTAAGAATTAACCTAAAAGTCAGCCCTGCTAGC
>NW_006922587.1:93845-94446 GCF_000298275.1 Orycteropus afer afer
GTTGGGAAAATCTGCTGCAAAAGACGTCTTTAAAGTGTTGAAAAGCAAAGATGTCACTCTGAGGATTAAGGTGTGCCTGATCCAAACCATGGTCTTTTCAATAACCTCATATGCATATGAGAGCTGGACAAAGAAGATCTAAGAAAAATTGATGCCTTTGAATTATGCTGTTGGCAAAGAATATTGAATATACCAAGATTGCATGGAAAACCAAAAAATCTGTCTTGGAAGAGGCACAACCAGCATGCTTCTAAGAAGTGAGTATGGCAAGACTTCATCTCATGTACTTTGGTCATGTTGTCAGGAGGGACCAGTCCTTGGAGATGGATATCCTGATTGGTAAAGGAGAAGGTTAGCAAAAAAGAGGAAGACCCTCAGTGACATGGATTAATACAGTGGCTGCAATGATGGTCTCAAATAGAGCAATGGTTTGAGGATGGTGTGAGGCCAGGCAGTGTTTCATTCTGTTGTACATAGGGTCGCTATAAGTCGGAACTCATTCAACGGCAACTAATATCAACAAGATGTTTACTTGTGTTTTATTGACTATGCAAAGGCATTTGATTGTGTGGATCATGACAAATTATGGATAACATTGAGA
>NW_006922587.1:94942-103539 GCF_000298275.1 Orycteropus afer afer
TTGAACCACCAGCCTTCTGGTTAGCAGTCAAGTGCCTTAGGCACTATGCTACCAGAGGTGCTGTTTACCCTCTAGTTAGTGATTGTCCCTCTCCCCTGACCCTATAACCTTCAAAGAATGCTTCTTACTGTATGTAATTTTTTTTTTTTTTTACTTTTTATAGTAATGGTCTCATACAATATTTACCCTTTTGTGATTGACCAATTTCACTCAGCATAATGTCTTCTAGGTTCATTAGTGTTACAAGGTGTTTCACAGATTCATCTTTAATGTTGGACAGATTCCATTGTGTTTATATACCATAGTTAGTTTATCTATTCATTCCTTAATGGGCACTTAGATCTTATCCATCTTTTTGCTATTGGGAATAATGAACATGATTGTTCATATACCTTTTTGTGTCATGGCTCTTATTTTTCTAGGACATATACCTAGAAGTGGGATTTCTGGATCATACAGTATTTCCATTTCCAAATTTTTAAGGAAGGACCATACACTTTTCCACAGTAGTTGCATATTTTAAACTGTCAGTCTAGCCACACCCTCACCAGCATTTGTTGTTCTTTTTTTTTTTCCAATTTGTTATTAATGCTGGGGTGAGATGATATCTCACTGGTGTTTTGATTTGCAGCTCTCTAATGGCTAATTCTGCCACTCATCTGTCAGTTTGTCATACTTTGGTGGTTTGTGTGTTGCTCTGAGGCTGGAAGGCTATGCCACAGGTATTCCGAATACCAGCAGGGTCACCCATGGTGGACAGATTTCAGAAGAGCTTCCAGACTAGGGAAGAAGAAAGGAGCCATCCATTTCTAAAAGAATTGGCTAGTGTAACCCTTGTGAACAGTGGTGAAAAACTGTATGATATATGAAAAGCCATGAAACATTGTCTAACAGAGTATCAGAAGATCAGCCTTTCAGCACAGAAGGTACTAAAAATATGACTAAGGAAGAGCTGCCCTCTCAAAGTATATCAGCCTTAATGACGTGGATGGAGTAGAGCTTTTGGGACCTTCATTTGCTGATGGAGCACAATTCAAAATGGGAAGAAACAGCTGCAAATGCCCATTAATAGTCAGGACATAGAATGTATGAAGTATGAATCCAGGAATCTAGGAAATTTTCCAAAATGAAATGGAACACAGAAAGATCTATATTCTAGACATTAGTGAGATCAAATGGACTAGTATTGGACATTCTGAGTCAAACAATCATGTGATCCACTATGCTGGGAATGACATATTGAAGAGGAATGGCATCACATCCATTGTTACAATGATTCAAGATCTATCTTGAAGTACAATTCTGTCAGTGAAAGTATTATATCCATATGCTTACAAGGAAGACCAGTTAATACCACTATTATTCAAATTTATGCACCAACAACTGAAGCCAAAGATGAGGAAATTGAAGATTTTTTTTACTAGATTCTGCAGTCTGAAATTGACCAAATATGCAATCAAAATGTATTGATCATTACTAGTGATTGGAATGCATAAGTTGGAAACAAACAAGAATGACTGGTAGTTGGAAAATATGGCCTTGGTGATAGAAATGACGCCAGAGATCACATGATAGAATTTTGCAAGACCTATGATTTATCATCGCAAATACCTTTTTCCAGCAACATAAATGATGACCATACACATGGACCTCACCAGATGGGATACACAGGAATGAGATAGACTATATCTGTGGGAAAAGGCTATAGAGAAGCTCAATATTTTCAGCCAAAACAAGGCCAGGAGCTGACTGGAACAAACCATCAATTGCTCATATGCAAGTTCAAGTTGAAGCTGAAGACAATTAAAACAAGTTCACTTGAGCCAAAATATGACTTTGATTATATCCCACCTGAATTTAGAGACCATCTGAAAAACAGATTTGACACACTGAACAGCAATGACCAAAAACCAGATGAGTTGTGGTATGACATCAAGAGCATCATATATGAAGAAAGCAAAAGATCATTAAAAAGAGAAGAAAGGAAGAAAAATATAAAAATGTGTATCAGAAGAGACTCTGAAACTTGCTCTTGAATGGAGAGTAGCTAAAGCAAATGGAAGAAATGGCATGATAAAAGACCTGAAGAGAAGATTTCAAAGAACAACTTGAGAAGACAAAGCAATCATTATAATGAAATGTGCGAAGACCTGCAGTTAGAAAGCCAAAAGGGGAGAACACATTTGGTATTTCTGAATCTGAAAGAACTGAAGAAAAAACTCAAGCCTCGAGTTGCAACATTGAAAGATTCTATGGGCAAAATACTGAATAATGCAGAAAGCATCAAAAGAAGATGGAAGGAATACACCATACACGAAAGAATTGGTTTATGTTCAACTATTCCAGGAGGTGGCATATAATCAAGAACCAATGGTATTGAAAGAAGTTAAAGCTGCATTAAAGGAACTGGCAAAAAACAAGGCTCCAGGAATTGTCAGAATTCCCATTTAGATGTTTCAACAAATGGATGCCTCTAGAAGCACTTACTTGTCTATGACAAGTAATTTGGAGGACAGCTACCTGGCCAACTGACTGGAAGAGATCCATATTTTTACCCATTTCAAAGAAAGGTGATCCAACAGAATGTGGAAATTATTGAACAGTATCATTAAAATGGCACACAAGAAAAATTTTCCTGAAAATGAGTAAAAAACGGTTGCAGCAGTATATTGACTGGGAACTTCCAGAAATGCAAGCTGGATTCAGAAGTGGCTGTGGAATGAGGGATATTACAGCTGATGTCAGATGGATCTTGGCTGCAAGCAAAGAATACCAGAAAGATGTTTACTTGTGTTTTATTGACTATGCCAAAGCATTCAACTGTGTGGATCATAACAAATTATGGATAACATTGCGAAGAATGGGAATTTCAGAACACTTAATTGTGCTCACGATGAACCTGTACATAGAGCAAGAGGTTGTCATTCAAACAGAACAAGGAGATACTGCATGGTTTAAAATCATGATGAGAGAGCATCAGGGCTGTATCCTTTCACCATACTTATTCAATCTGTATGCTGAGCAAATAATCCAAGAAGCTGGACTATATGAAGACCATGGCATCAGGACTGGAGGAAGACTCATTAACTACCTGTGATATGCAGAAAACATAACTTTGCTTGATGAAGTGAAGATGACTTGAAGCACTTACTGAGGAAGACTAAAGATTATAGTCTCCAGTACAGATTACACCTCAATATAAAGAAAATGAAAATCCTCACAATGAACAAATAAGCAGCATCACGATAAATGGCATTTGACTGCTAACCAGAAGGCTGGCAGTTCAAACCCACCAGCCACTCCTCGGAAGGAAGGTTGCATGATCTCCTTCCGTATCTAAACTGCCTCGGAAACCCAAGAAGGGGTAGCTATGAGTCGGGACCTACTCACCGGCAGTGAGTTTGGTTTGTTTTCGACGATAAATGGAGAAAAGATTGAAGTTGTCAAAAATTTCATTTTACTTGGATCCACAATCAACATCCATGGAAGCAGCAGTGAAGAAATCAGACGTTGACTTGCACTGGGCAAATTTGCTGCAAAAGACCTCTTTCAGGCATTAAGAAGAAAAGATGTTACTTTGAAGACTAAGGTGTGCCTAAACCAAGCCATAGTATTTTCAATCACCTCATATACATGTGAAAGCTGGACAATGAATAAGAAAGATCGAAGAATAATTGATGCCTTTGAATTGTGGTGTTGGTGAAGAATACTGAAAATGCCAAGACGAACAAATCTGTGGAAGAAGTACAACCGCAATGTTCCTTGGAGGTGAGAATGGCAGTACTTTGTGTCACCTATTTTGGTCATGTTGTCAGAAGGGACCATTCCCTAGAAAAGGATATCATGCTTGGTAAAGTGGAGGGTCAGTGAAAAAGGGGAAGACCCTCATAAAGACGGATTGACACAGTGGCTACAACGATGGACTCAAGTAGAGCAAGGATTGTGAGGATGACAGAAGAGTGGACAGTGTTTTGTTCTGTTGTACACAGGGTTGCTATGAGTTGGAATCGACTTGACGGCACCTGACAACAACAACAACAATGGCTAATGATTGCAAGCATTTCTTCATGTGTTTGTTGGATGCCTGAGTGTCTTATTTGGTGAAGTGTCTCTTCATATCTTCTGACAAATTTTTAATTGGATTGTCTGTCTTTTTTGCTTTTGAGATGTTTAAGTTTTTTAAATCAATTTTAGAGATTAGTCCTTTGTCCAATGTGTCATTGCCAAACGTTATTTCCCAGTCTATAAGTTCTCTCTTTACTCTTTTGGTGAAGTCTTTTGATGCACATAAATGTTTAATTTTTAAGTGGTCCCAGTTATCTCGTTTGTTTTCTGCTGTTTGTATACTTTTATGTTTGATAGAATATTTGTGCCATGTATCAGGGCCTGTATGCTTGTCCTTATTTTTCTTTATAGTTTTAAGGAGCTCTGCTGGCGTAGTGCCTAAGGCATTTGACTGCTAACCAAAAGGCTAGAGGTTCAAACCCACCAGCCACTCTTCAGAAGGAAGATTGGGCAATCTACTTCCATAGTGATACTGCCTCGGAAACCGAAGGAGGGGTCGCTATGAGTTGCAGCTGACATTTTGATCAATCTTGAGTTAGTTTGTGTATTTGGTGAGTGATATGGATCTTGTTTGATTTTTCTGCAAATGGATGTACAGTTTTTTAGTGATTTTATTTTTTATTTTGATATTCCATTTTGTCAGCACCGTTTGTTAAAGAGACTGTCTTCTCTATTGAATGCATTTCAACCCTTTTTCAAAGATCAGCTGTTCATAGGTGGTTGGATTTACTTCTGTGTTCTCAATTCTCTTTCTTTGGTCTATGTGTCTGTCATTGTACCAACACCAGGCTGTTTTGACTACCATGACTGTTTAGTAGGTTTTGAGATCAGGGAGTCTGAGGCCTCCTACTTTGTTCTTCTTTAGTAGTGCCTTGCTTACCTGGGGTCTCTTTCTTTTCCATATACAGTTGATAATTAGTTTTTCCATCTCTTTTAAGAATGGAGTCTGGACCAGGATTGCATTTTATCTGTAGATTTCTCTGTGTAGTATTAACATTTTCACAATGAACATAGTATATTCTTCCATTTATGCAGGTCTCTTTTGGTTTCTTGTAGGAGTGTTCTGTGGTTTTCTTTGTATAGATCTTTTGTGTCTCTGTCTCTGGTCAAATTTATTCCCAAGTACTTCATCTTTTCGGTGGTAAATGGTATTGCTTTCCTGATTTCTTTTCAGAGATCTATTTGTTACTGTAGAGGAATCGGACTGACTTTTGTATGTTGATCTTGTACTCTGACACTTTGCTGAAGACATCTATTAGTTCCAGTAGTTTTCTTGTTGAGGATCTAGGATTTTCTATGTATAGGATCACATCATCTGCAAATAGAGATAGTTTTACTTCTTATTTGCCAAATGGATGCCTTTTATTTACATTTCATGCCTTATTGCTCTGGGTAGGACTTCCAATGCAATACTGAATAAGAGTGGTGATGAAGGATATCCTTGTCTGTCATTTATATCTTTTCAGAGACAATAGAGGCCTTTTGTTTAACCTCGTGACACATATATAAATGATGGATACTCCAGCTCTGGGAAAGCCTAGAAAAGGAAGGTTCCTGCATATCCTTGCTGCTCAAAACAGATTAGGTGCAGAAGTCATTCACTGATTCACTCTAGGAACCTACCACATTTTATGTCTATAAACTGATCACTTAACATTAAAAGTTCATTTCCAAAAATAGACATGTTCTTTACTAAAATGTTCTATGATACCAGAATTCTGTCTGGTTGAATAACATATAACCTAACTTTCTGGATCCCATTGTTCTTTTAATTCCCTTTTATTTAGCTATGTCTTGCTTTTACTAGTCCTTTTCCGTGTCTACCACCATATGTTACAATGGGAGCTAACAAATGGATTTTTGGCAGTAGGTGCCTGCCTCTAGTTTACCATGCACATCACTTCATAACACAATATTCTTGTATCAGTCTCCTGGCTCAAGAACTCACAATGGTCCCCATTGCTTACCGTATTAAATCCAGTCTCCTCTGTAAAACATTACTTCCATAATCTGGCTTCATCATACCTCAGTAGCCTTACCTGGCACCTTGCACAGCACCCGGCATGCTCCTTCCACTTCAGAGAGCCTTCCACTCTTACTGTCTGTCCGTCTTCCTCTCTAAACCTGATCCTTCAAGGGCCAATGCACACTGATGTCCACTTTTTCTGAATGTCTCCTGTTTCCCACCATTTAACATCTAATGTTATGTTATCTTAGATTATTTCATTTTTGTCTCACAAAACACCTTATTTTTTTCTTATGTTTTGTGAACCCAGCCAGAATAATCAGCTCCTGGAATCTGAGCTCTGGTTTCGGGTTTTATACCTAAAGAAGGGATAACTAAATAAATCCTTGCTGCTTGAGTCCCCCAAAACATTTCCTTTTGGGGATTTAGAGCACAGATTTACATAGTTTATACTCAGAAATGGCTGGGGGAATGTAGATTCCATTTTCATCTAAGTCTATTACATTTTTACTAATTGCTTTTAACATTAACATACTTCCTTCACCAGAGTCAGTCTGCTTTAATTATTTCTGGGCATTCTACTGGGAATTTCATGAAGATACAAAAGGAAAATCTAACTACATTCAAGTGATGTAATTGCTGTTGACCTTTGTGTCAAACATGGATAAAGGTTGGAATTTTTTTTATTTCATAAACCTTCCTTCCGAGGAGTGGTTCAAACCCACCAGTCTTCTGGTTAGCAGTCAAGTGCTTTAGGCACTATGCTACCAGAGCTCCTAATGTTAACTTTAATCAGAATGTCCAAATGAGCTGAATGCAAGTAAATCGGTGTGTTACTTTACAAATAGGCCTGAAACAATACCACATAATCTGGTTGGAAATATAGTCTGTTGATGTGATCAAACTTTGTGTTTTTTGACATTTCTTGACTGATTTGATAAAAGCACCTTACGTTTGCAGAACACTTTACAGGTTATAAAACATATCTGTTATGTTACTTGACCCATACAAAGAAACTACGAAGCAGGTATTATCTGTTTTGTGCAGTGTGAAACAAACAGAGTCAGAAAAGTTAAGAACCCTACACAAGGTCTCAAAGCCAAGAAGTAGCAGAAACAAGAGCTGAAGCCAGGGTGTAAAGAAGTTGGTCAGGTAAGTGAGAGTGAGGGCCCTGGCAACTCACCTGAACATCATCTGTGTGCTGGGTACTGTCAGATGATACAAGTATGAACAACAGTCCTTACCCTAAAGACATATAAATGTGTGAGAAATATATGTAAAGGGTGGCAACTGTTAGTTAAAAGAAAACTAAGTCCAAAATGAGGTCTTCAGACCTATGCTCCTTCCTTTTTTCCACACTGCCTCCCACAATTCTGTTGAGAAGGCCCAGCTCCCACTTACCACCTTCTGTCTCTTCTCCCTTTAGCTCTTAGAGGCCGGCTTTTGGAATAGTTACAAAGTAGACTTTGGTGAAGCTCCACTGCTCTCCAGAGAAAGAATAAGAGCATATTGGTTGGAAACGAACATTGGGAGAGGTTGCTAGGATCTCCTGCAGAGAGAACTGAATCAGGAGGTTAGTGGTGTGAACAGATGAGAGCTGGAGTTTTGTACTTTTGTCAATTGCCAAATATGCAGTTGGTATTGAATAAAAAACCATAACAAGTATGTTTGAGGGAGGGAGTTGGAGGGTTAGTAGAGGGAGACAGAAGTAGGGGAGAAGAGGGAGAGAAAACAAGAGTGGAGCCTTAGTTTTTGTGTTTGTGAAATTTACACTAAGATTTAGCCTCTTACCAGGGCAGGGTGTAGCTTGGTTAGTGGAGCCAATGTTTTTTTCAGTACTTTCTATTCTTGAGGACATAATAGGAATTGACTTACTAGAAATCTGTAAGTCTTTGCTACATATGGAACCAACCAGATGACATGGGCATTTGAAGGCCTGGACAATAGGTAAGAACTTGAGTGCCCTGAACTAAGTGGTGCCCAAATAACAGTGTTTCCCAGAGGATAAACCAGAGATTAAAAAAGTTGATAGAAAGGTGGCTTAAGGCCTCATGCTCTCCCTTAGAAGCTGCATCTACTTTAAACTTCTCTGATTTAGAGTGCTACAATGAGGCTTCTTGGAACTGGCACCTTCTTTTAGGCAAGGCAAAATCCTCATCACCATGAAAAGGAGTTCTGAAACTCTTTCATACTTGCAGGAGGATCCCCTCTGAGCTCAAGTTCGAGAGTTGGTAAGTAACATTTTACAATATTGAGCAAGTTAAAATCTTTTAGTAAAATATACTTCATATTCAGAATCAACCAAGACAGGAGGCAGGAGGTTCAGGAGCTTAGTTCCCTGTCATCCTTTACAATCTCCAAAAGGATCAGCAGACCAGAGAGACTTGTGTTCTCTCTACTACAGACCATTCCCCCATATAAGGCTGTCAGTATGGGATTTATACCGCATCACATCCAACATTTCTGCATGGCTCTCAAGATCTGTCCCAAACAATTCCTGCTGCTCTGGTTATTAGGCCTGGTCTCATTACTCAACAGACCATGCTCTTCTTCCTACTCCCCTGCT
>NW_006922587.1:104240-109724 GCF_000298275.1 Orycteropus afer afer
TTCTTCTTGGCTCTGGATGAGGAGAGACCCATCGTTGCATCTAGATGGCAGCTTGCAAGTGTAAAGCCTTTCTTGAATATTAGGAAATCCACGGATCTCCCTCCTTCTGAGGAGTAAATGTGGCCAAGATAAGGGAGGCAGCATAGTGGAGAACTTAAAATAGTAGTATAGGATTAGGAGAAGATCTGAATTCAAATCCCAGGTCTGTAAGAAGTTACAGTAAATAATTTTGGTAAAGGTAGCTAAGTTCCAAGCATTTGTTTGTTTTCTACTTTTTTCTATGCCAATATTTATTCTTTGTCTGCTGTATGCTAGTTATTTATGAATTCTATCTAAATTTTGCCATTGAGGAGTTTATAGTACAGTAGATGAGATATGTATATAAATGATTAGAATAAAAAAAAATAAGAAAAGTAGTTAAATACCAAGAAAGTTTCATAGAAAGTTCCTCAAGAAGTCAAAGGAAGTTAAAATAAATCCATTTGTAGAAAATAGCATTTAAGCTTGGCTTTGGAACACGACCAAAAATATTGTAAGGATCAAATACTGTATAGGAAAATGTTGTTGTTAGGTACCATTGAGTTGGCTCTGACTCATAGCTACCCTGTGTACAGCAAGATGAAATATTGCCTGCCCCTGTGCCATCCTGAAAATCTTTGCTGTTTCACTACTATTCCTAATGTTTTCAGTGGCAATTTTTTTTTTTTTTCAGAACTGGATGGCTTCATACTTCTTCCCAGTCTGTTTTAGTCTGGAAGTTCTGCTGAAACCTGTCCACCGTGGGTGACCCTGCTGGTATTTGAAATACCAGTGGCATACGTTCCAGCCTCACACCAGCACACAAGCCACCCATAGAACAACAAACTGACAGATGGAGGAAAACATCAGAAAAGTATAAAATGCCATAAATGCTACGGCTAGTATTTTAACTGGGGTCAGTGTAGGAAAAGCTAGTCTTAGGAAAGAAAAGGTGGAGCAAGGAATGATTTAATCACCTAATTATTTAGGCCCATTGCTGTCTGTCGATTTGATTCCAATTTATAGTGACCTTACAAGACAGAATAGAACTGCCCCATAGGGTTTCCAAGGATGTGATCTTTACGGAAGCAGACTGTCACATTTTTCTTTTGGAGGTGGTGGGTTTGAACCACAGACTTTTCAGTTAGCTTCTGAGTGCTTAACCACTGCACCACCAGGGCTCCTTCAATTCTTTAGGTACAACCTTCCCAATACTTGACTTCAAAAGAAGCAATGAGCTCCCTTGATTGCAGAGTCTCCATCTAATCTCTATTCCTTTCTGCCAGCACACAAAAGAGACTTCATCACTTTGTATGTGAAAACTTTCTAGTGCCATCTGGAGCAGGGTGTTCAGAAAGAGCCTCAGACAGGGCTCCATAGATCTGGAAGCAGAGGGCCAATTTGAGTAGAACCACTGACATGGCTCATTTACCTCCAAGATAAAGGACAAAAGAATATACCAGTAAGATAAATGACCATTTCTAGATTATATTAATAATAAAGGCAACTTCCCCAAGGGTGTGTGTGGGGATACAGTAGCTATGAGACTATGAAACAGAGGAGGAGCCTGATAACAGCTAAAATACTCTTAACATGCACATCCCTCCATCAAGATGCTTTTTGTCCATCTACCCCGTCAAATGTTCTCCAATCTACAGGTTATTATTACCACTTGGGTTCAGATAATACACACTATCCCTTGGTAAAAGCTTCTAGCAGTTTTAGGTATGAATATGTGCACCTCCTCAGGATGTCACCTCCTCCAAATAGGGAAATAATCATGAAATACAATACCCAAATGTCTTTTCTATGTCTTCTTCATCCTTCGAAGGCAACATATTTAGAAAAAAATGAGGGTTTAGTTGGGTGCCTAAGCCAGTATTTAGCCCCAAAGGACATTTCAGCAGTATTCAAGTTCACATACATTCAACTCAGTTCAATTCAGACCCAAACTCACTGTTGGTGTTATTTTAATCATTATCACAGTATTATTAACCATAATCTTTCACTGGTGTTTGCTCAGTATTTGCTGGGAAGTAGCTATCTATGCTTTTCTCCAGGGGTTCAATTCTGTACCTTCCTTGGGAGGGTCACAACTTTCCCAAAACTCCAGTGTGTGATGAAGCAATTTGCAGGGTATATTAAACAAAAAGGGATATATAGCTACTGACAAAAGTACAATGAGAAATTAGAAAGGAACAAAAGCATGCTAGTGACAAAGTTATTTCTAATCACAGAGAAAATTCAAGTCATCATTGGGCTTTTCCTGCACCATCCCTATTCACTGCTCTGGGGAATTGCCTTGCAAATACCCAATTTTACTGCATTCAATCACACCCTGGAACATCTCTAGCCCTCATTTTACTCATCTGTAATAACAGTAATCCCTCATATTTAATATATTGCTTTATTATAGGAGCTCTGGTAGCATAGTTCCTAAGGCACTTGACTGCCAACCAGAAGGCTGGCGGTTCAAACCCACCAGCCACTCCTCAGAAGGTAGGTTGGGCAATCTACTCCTGTAGTGATACCACCTTGGAAACCCAAGGACGGGTCGCTATGAGTCTGGGGCAACTCTATGGCACAAAACAACAACAACAACATATAAATATATGTGTGTGTATATAGACCAAAAACAAAGCAAAACAAAACTAACTGCCATTGAGTTGATTCCGACTCATAGTGACCCCCATTGGGTTTCCTAGGCTGTAAATCTTTACAGAAATAGATCACCCCATCTTCCTTCCACGGAGCAGCTGGTGTGTTTTAACCACTGACCTTCTGGTTAGCAGCCAAATGCCTTATCCAGTATGCTACCAGAGCTCTTGTGTGTGTGTGTGTGTGTATACACACATACACATACATATACACACATATTTGCATGCACACAATATTCACAATATTTTAATACCTGTCAGTGCAGGAAAGAGTTAAATCAGCAGGTCTGAGTTGCTCAAATCTTGTACACTCTCACTCAAAGAATCTACTTGTATAGTGGGCCTTGGCTGGTTCCTGAGAACTGTGGCCTTAGAATGTTTCCTATGCTACTAACTGGTAAGCGTATTGTGTATACTTGAAGCCTTGAACTACAATTATCAGCTTGTGTAGATAGTTTGTGCAAAAAATGTGGGCAATGATGAACATTTGCTTTCTTTTTAGGTAATTTGTAATTTTGTTAACTGTCAGTCACTGAAGATCAAAGACTACAGCTTTCAGTATGGATTATACCTAAAAATAAAGAAAACAAAATAACAAAAGGACCAATAAGAACCACATGATAAACAGTAAAAAGATTGAAGTTATCGAGGATTTAATTTTACTTGGATCCTCAATCAATGCCCATGGAAGCATCAGTCAAGAAATCAAAGTGACCTATTGCATTGGTCAAATTTGCTGCAAAAGACCTCTTTAAAGTGTTGAAAAGCAAAGATGTCATTTTGAGGACTAAGATATGACTGACTCGAGTCATGGTAGTTTTCACTCACCTCATATGCTTGTGAAAGTTGGACAAGGAATAAAGAAGACTGAAGAAGAATTGATACATCTGACTTATGGCGTTGATGAAGAATATTGAATATAACATGGACTGCCAGAAGAATGAACAAAGCTGTCTTGGAAGAAATACAGCTAGACATGATATCAGGAGGGACTATCTGGAGAAGGATATCATGCTTGGTGAAGCTTTTGAAAGTTTAGGCTCACTGAAAAAAGAGGAAGAACCTCAACAACATGGATTGACACAGTTGCTACAACAATGGGCTCAAGCATAGCAATGATTGTGACTGTGTCGCAGGACCGGGTAGTGTTTCGTTCTGTTGTACATAGAGTTTTTCTGAGTTGGAATTTACTCGATGGCACCTAGCAACAAAACAACAACAGTCACCACTGTTACCCCAATAAAAAGTCTGGATTTTTAGGCTCAAACAAGCTTTCCTGGCAGAAAACACTTCTGTGCTGCTGCAGTTCACTGCTGGGCAACTGTGTTCTGTGCAACTCCTTAAACAATACATTGTTTTATAATGTTATTAATGTGGATTATCACCTCCACTTTTCATTTAGGAAACTAATATATTTCAGAGAAATCAAATTACATCCAAAGCACGGAACTCTTCTTTCCAAATCCATGCTCTTCCTACTATTTAATAAACTATTTCCTCTAAAAACTTTATTGGTGTAGGAAGGGTACATAAAATGGTATCAGAAGTCCCTTTCAGCCCTGACAGTCCACAACCCTACATACAGAAGCCAACATTAAACATGCACACACATATAAATATATAAATCAAATTTCTTGCTGTCGAATCAATTCTGACTCAGCAACCTTATAGGACAGGGTAGAACTGCGCCATAGGGTTTCCAAGGCTATTACCTTTAGGGAAGCAGATTGCCACATCTTTCTCCCCTGGTGCTATTGGGTGGGTTTGAACTACCAACTTTTCATTTCGTCATTGCTGTTTATTATACATGGAAGGGAATATCCAGAGAGAAAGGTGGCTCAATTACTTACAGAGATATTTTCAAGCACAGACTAGAACACAGCATTTTGCATCAGTTCATTAAATTGGGTTCTTGAAGACAAAAGGTAGACCATTTGTTCTCATTAAAAAGCTGAATCCAGAACCCCCCCCCCATACACAACCACAGACACTTAGGCAGATAAGCACACAACATTGCTAAACTAAGGACACTCTTTAACTCCAGTCTCCATGTATAAATGAAATAAATACATAAATAAGTTGTTCTGACAGGAAGATGGAAAAAATGCAGAACTTAGAGGCAAAATAGAAGTAATGAATTCAAAACAGGATTGTTAATACACACATACACACACACATCATCCCTCATCTGCCTTACATTGCATCAGTTGTTTCCAGTTAGGTTAATCCCCTTTCAGTGGAGGAAGATAAACATTGGAGCTATGGGCATTTCAGAATCTCTTCTATGCTTGTACAATATCTACTCTGGCTCATGTAATGACTGATAAAGTAAAACCTACCTAGCTAATTAGAGCAATTGCTTTTTGGTCTGGGTCTCAAATTTCCCAAATTGTAAAATGAAAGGACAGGGTTGGACACCCCAAATCAGTTAATACCCCTTGTTCTTTTACTCTATTACAAACCGCTACAAATGCCATATGCCACAAGACATGCTGAAGATGCCTTCAAGCTTTACTTCTTATATACCACCACCACTTGCTGTCAAATCCATCCAACACATGGCAAACCCACATATGTCACAGTGAAATTGTGTTTTCAATGGCTGATTTATTTATTTATTGTGATTTGGGTGAAGATTTACAGAGCAGATTCACTTTCCATACAGCAGTTCACACACATTTTCTCATGACATTGACCACAGTTTACCACAATGCAACAGCTCCCCTCCCACTTCCTCCCCATAGTTACCCCTTCCCAGTGTCCGTCTCTCTATGCACTCCTGCCCCCTGAGCTGTCTCCCTGTGCATAA
>NW_006922587.1:110373-113848 GCF_000298275.1 Orycteropus afer afer
CTCCTCGGAAGGAAGGTTGGGCAATCCTACTTCTGTAGTGATACTGCCTCGGAAACCCAAGGAGGGGTCGCTATGAGTTGGGGCCGACTCGACAGCAAACAACAACAACAACAACAAGATTGCTCTGGACGAGGAGAGACCCATCGTTGAATCTAGATGGCAGCTTGCTACTAGCTTTAAAGATTCTAGTCGCTATTCGCCAAAGTAGGAGGTGGAACAATGTTTTGTATAGTATGTTATGCCAATTGAGCTTGATGTCCCCTGCAACTATGGTCCCAAGCCCACTCAGTCCCTCTGGGTAGCTGGCTGTGACCAAGCAGTGACCACAACCTTGTTAGTGGCTGATTTTTTGGAAGTAAATCACCAGGCCTTTCTTCCTAGGTGCCTCTGGGTGGACTTAAAACTCTAACTTTTTGGTTAGCAGCCATGTGCACAACCAAGGACTCAACTCCACTATATGTATGTGTCTCTATATATACACACACACAAATACGTATGTATATGTGTATACGTATACATATATACATGTATATGTATGTTGTTGCTGTTGTTATGTGCCGTCGAGTTGGACTCGACTCATAGAGACCCCTCATTGGGTTTCTGAGGCTGTATCACTATGGAAGTAGATTGCCCAAACCTTTCTTCCGAGGAGTGGCTGGTGGGTTTGAACCACATCAGCCTTCTGGTTAGTAGTCAAGTGCCTTAGGCACTATGCAACCAGAGTTCCCATATGTATGTATGTAGGTATATTAAAAAAAAAAAAAATCTCACTGCTATCGATTTGATTCAACTCATAGCGACCACTCCTTGGTTTTCCGAGGTGGTATCTCTACAGAAGTAGATTGCCCAATCTTCCTTCCAAGGTGTGTGTGTGTGTGGTGTGTATAGTAGAACTGTGCTCCATAAAGTTTCCAATGGCTAATTTTTCAGAAGTAGATCACCAGGCCTTCTTCCAAGCTTCCTTCCAAGGTGTACTTGAACTTAAAACCTTTAAGTTACAGCCAGTGTGTTAACTGTGCCATCCAGTGACTTGACTCCTCAAGTCTTATATACAGGTCCAAAAATACATATGAGGCTTTTCTTTTTGGCCCAGACAGGGAAGACCAGAGTGTCAAGGCTTTCTGAACAGATAAATAAGCTGAACAGATTACAATGAGTTCATGCTCTTTCTCCCGAGTTTCCTATTGTTTGGGGAGAGATGAGTGCCAAGCTACAATGACAAGGTCTAAAAGAATTTGGCCATAGTTATGGTGACAGTTCTTTGATAACTGTTGGTTTCTATGGGGCTGTGAGCAGACAGAGTAGACTCTTTCTTCCACAGAAGCCAAACCTTCCTTTGAGCTTTGAGCCAGAGGAACTACAGATGTTTTCTAAGCTAAAGATGAAGCCACTTCTAGAGTTGGGATTTGTTGGTTCCTGGTACATGCCAAAAGAAGGTGATAACCTGCCCCAAAACAACAGAGTCGATCATGAATCACAAATGAAACTCAAAATAGTATTTATTCAATCTGTCATTCTTTATTTGGTAAACTGTATTAATATGGATTTTGTGACAGTGAGTAATCACCCCATAAAAATAAGTTATATTTGGAATCAAGCTGATGTATTTTCTACAACTGCTAGACTATAACAAAACTGGTATCCATCTACTCAGTTCCAAGAGAAATACAGGGTCAGTTTCAGCACTAAATTTCTTCCTCTCCTGATAGAGGTGAAACAGATTGTATTTTAAAACTAATTTATTAATGTAAGATACCACCTAAGATGTGTAACATTTCACATTCTAATTTTATTAATAATAATTAACAACTCACATTTGTATCATGTTTAAATTTAGAAAGTACTTTAATACATTTATATTCTTTATCTTATGTTGATCTCTGCCAACAACCTTGTGAGTGTGAATGGGCAGGTGATATTAAACATATTTTACAAATGATAAATATGAGGCCAAGAGAGGTTAAGCACGTAGATAGCTGGCACTGGAATTTAGGCATCAAGGTTCCAAACTTCTTCTACTCTGCAGTTAGGTCAGCAAGGGACACAAACATGACAATGTTGACTCTCCATTGTAGGATAAAACTCATTATTTAATGCAAAATGTATCATTACACAAAGTTACCTGTTGGAAAGCCTGCCAACATGAAATCCAAGTCTAGCTTCTTGAATCAGTAGGGAAGTACAGGCTATGAGCCAGAAATTCTGTATCTACTTCCTGATGTTGGCTTAAGTATTCCTTTGATGATAATACAGGTAAATATCTTTCTGATATTCTCTGCTTTCAACAAAGATTCATCTGTAAACAGCAAGGATATCATTCATTCCATATCCTCTTCTGAATCCAGCTTGAACTTCTGACAGTTCCCTGTCAATGTATGGCTACATTTTTGAATTATCTTCAGCAGAATTTTGCTAGTGCATAATATTAGTGATAATTTTAAACAATTTACACATTCTGTTTAGTCACCCTTTTTTTGGAATGGGCATACATATGGATCTCTCCCAGTCGGTTGGCCTTCCAAATTTCTTGACATAGAGAAATAAGCACTTCCAACATTGCATTCATGGATTGAAGCATCTAAATTGATATTCTGCCAATTCCTGGAGCCTCATTTTTCATCAATGCCTTCAGTGAAAATTGAACTTGTTCTTTAAGTTCCAGTCGTTCTTGATCATATGCTACCTCCTGAAATGGCTGAATAATGATCAGTTCTTTTTGGTACAGTAGTTTTGTATATTCTGTCCAATTTCTTTCAATGCTTCCTGAATCATTTAATTTTCACCCATAGAACCCTTCAGTATTGCAACTTGAAGCTTGAATTTTCTCTTCAGTTCTTTGAGCTTTAGAAATACTGGTCATATTCTTTCCGTTTGATCTTCTAATTCCAAGTATTTGTATATTTCACCATATTCTACCTTGTCTTCCTGAGCTGCCTGTTGAAATCCTCTGCTCAGTTCTTTTACTTCGTCATTGCTTTCATTTGCTTTAACTACTCTTTGCTTAAGAGTAGCTGTGCTGGGGATATCAAGCTCAATTGGCATAACATAGTACACAAAACATTGTTCCACCTCCTACTTTGGTGAGTAGCGACTGGGTAGCTTGCAAGCTGCCATCCAGATGCAACGTTGGGTCTCTCTTCATCCAGAGTGAAGAAGAATGAAGAAGACCAAAATTTCATGGAAACACTTAGTCTTAGCAACTGGTACACCATCCGATCTTCAGCCTATATGACTATGAGACCAGAAGAACTAGATGGTGCCCGGCTACCACGGTCATCCACTTGAAAGGGGATCTCTGTAGGAGATCCTTGATAGAGAGGGAGAACAATGTGGAACAAAACTCAAACTCATTTGGAGAAAAAAAAAGGGGGGGACCAGGTTTGATGGTCCGTTAGAGCCTGGTGGAACCACTGAGACTATGGCCCCTAGCTGCCCTTCAGGTCTGGAATTGAACCCATGCCTTTGGCTTCCAGCC
>NW_006922587.1:113983-115351 GCF_000298275.1 Orycteropus afer afer
TGTCATGAGACAAAGTATATGTGAACTGCTGTATGGAAAGTGAATTTGCTCTGTAAATTTTCACCCAAATCACACACACACACACACACACACACACACACAGTAGCTGTGCTTCAGTTTCTCCTGATACATATTTTTGTTTTTATTTCCCTCCTGTCTTTTTAATGATCTTTCAATTTCTTCATGTATGATATCCTCCTACAATTTTCATCTTCAGTCATTAGTGTTCAGTGCATCAAATCTATTCTTGAGATGATCTCTAAATTCAGATGGGATGTATTCAATCAAGGTCATACTTTGGCTCTCATGGACATCCTTTGATTTTCTTCAGCTTCAACTTGAACTTAAAACACATGAGCAATTGATGATCTGTTCCACAGTTGGCCCCTAGCTTTGTCTTGACAGATGGTTCTTGGCCAAGCACAGATAATACCAGAAAGATGTTTACCTATCTTTTATTGACTATGCAGTGGCATTCTACTGTGTGGGTCATAGCACATTATAGATAGAATCACAAGGAATGAGAATTTCAGAATGCTTAATTGTACTCATGTGGAACCTCTCCATGGATCAAGAGGCAGTTGGTTCAATATAAAAAGGGGCCATCACATGGTTCAAAGTTGCCAAAGGTGTGGGGCATGGTTGTATTCTTTCATCTTACGTATTTAATCAGTATACCAAACAAATAATCCCAGAAGCCAGACTACATGGCATTGGGTTTAGAAAAAGGCTCATTAATAGTCTGCAATATGTAGATGACCCAATTTTGCTTGCTGAAAGTGAAGAGGACTTGAAACACTTTCTGATGAAGACCAAAGAATACAGCCTTCAGTATAGATCACATCTGAAAATGAAGAAAAGAAAAATCCTCACAACTGGACTGATAAACAACATCATGATAAACAAAGAAGAAATTGAACTTGTCAACAATTTCATCCTACTTGGATCAACAATCAATAGTAATGGAAGCAACATTCAAGAAATCAAACAGCATGTTGCATTGGGCAAATCTATTGCAAAAGACCTAGCAACTTTGATGACTAAGGTGCTTTTGACCCAAGCCATGGTATTTTCAATGGCCTCACATGCATGTGAAAGCTGGACAATGAATAAGGAAGACAGAAGAAGAATTGATGCATTCAAATTGTGGTGTTGGTGAAGTATATTGAATATATCACGGAACTACTAAGAGAATGAACAAATCAGTCTTAAAAGAAATACAACTGGATGGCTTCCGGCAAGATGGCAGACTAAGCAGAAGGATTGCAAAGACCCTCTTCAACAAAGAAAAGGGAAACCAATTAACACAGACACAGAAGATAATCTTGGACCCCTGAGCCTTGAAGGGAAGGATACAGAATTGGACTA
>NW_006922587.1:122015-123035 GCF_000298275.1 Orycteropus afer afer
ATATTATGTGAACTGCTGTATGAAAAGTGAATTTACTCTGTAAATCTTCACCCAAATCAAAATAAAATTATATATATAAAAAGAAATACAACTGGCATGGAACTTAGAAGTGACAATGGCAAGACTTTGACTCACTTACTTTGGACATCATCAAGAATGACTGATCACTAGGGAAAAAACATGTTGGGTGAAGTAGATGGTCAATGAAAACATGAGATGAATTAACACAACAGCAACAACAATGGACTTAAATATACAAAAGTCATGAAGATGGCACAGGACTTTCAACAGTCTTCACACAATGTTTCTTTTTGTTATATATGAGGTCACCATGAGTTAAAAGTTGACTCAGAGCAACTAACAACAATTCCTTTGTCAAAAAAAGGAAGAGGATGGGGGTGATGCACTTTTAGTTTAATCCGAGAATCTTCTTAAAATTTCTAGCTTCTATGGTGCCAGCAAGAACCCCACAATCCAGTGATTTGTGGAAACATCATCTACCTGGTATCCTTGGGAGAAGACATCTTGTGAATATACCATATTACACCCATTTAGATGTCCTACTGTACCATATACACATCCTAAAATGAGACTTCTTGGAAAAGGATTGTGTTAAAAGTTAGCAGCTTAAACACAGACATACCATATGACCCAGTAAGCATACTCCTAGGTATTTACTCAGGTAAATAAAAAATTATGTCCACTCAAAAACCTGCATGTTAATGTTTATATAAAATTTATTCATAATTTTCAAAAATTGAAAGCAATCAAGGTACCTTTCAACAAGAGAATAAATAAATATGATTAAAATGGAATACTATTCAGTGACAAAAAGAAACAAGCTATTGGTTCATGCAACAACATGGGTGAATCTTAAATGTACTCTGTTAAGAGAAAGAAGTCATACCCCCAAAGACTACATATTCTTATTGATATGGGATTCTGGAAAATGTAAAACTACAGAGATGAAACACTTGTTAGTGGTTACCAGGTGTTAGGGTAGAGGAGACTGATTGACAA
>NW_006922587.1:123920-129317 GCF_000298275.1 Orycteropus afer afer
GGGTTTAAAGTGCCAACCTTTTGGCTTGCAGCTGAATGCTTTAAATACTGTGCTACCAGAGCTCACTGAAGACACTGGTAGAAAACTAGACTCCAGGAATTGGTGGAATACCCATTGAAATATTTCAACAAACATATGCAATGCTGAAAGCACTCATTGTGTATGCCAAGAAATTTGGAGGCCAACTATCTGGCCAACTGACTGGAAGAAATCTATATATACATGCACATTCCAAAGAAAGATGATTCAATGGAATGCAGAAATTATAGAACAATATCATTAATGTCACACATAAGTAAAATTTTGCTACAGATAGTTAAAAAATGGTTGCAGCAGTACATTGACAGGTAACTGCCAGAATTATAAGCCAGATTCAGAAGAAGATGAGGAATAAGGGATATCACTGCTGATATAAGCTGGATCATGGCTGAAATCAGAGAACACAAGAAAGATGTATGTGTTTTATTGACTATGAAAAGGCATTCAACAACATAGATCATAAAAAATTATGGATAATATTGGGAAGAATGGGAACTCTAGGACACTTAACTGTACTCATGCAGAAGCTCTACATAGACCAAGAGGAAGTTGTTCGAACACAACCAAGGGATACTGAATGCTTTAAAATCAGGAAGGGTGTACATCAGGGTTGTATCCTTTCATCATACTTATTAAATCTGTATGCTGAGTGAATAATCTGAGAAACTGAACTATGAAGAAGAATACAGCATTAGGTCTGGAGGAAGACTCATTAACAAGCTATGACCTGCAGGTGACACAACTTCACTTGCTGAAAGCAAAGAGGACTTGAAGCACTTACTGATGAAGATCAAAGACTACAGCCTTCAGTATGGGTTACATCTCAACATAAAAAGAACAAAAATCCTTACAACTGGATCAATAAACAACCACATGAAAAATGCAGAAAATATTGAAGTTGTCAATGATTTCATTTTACTTGTATCCACAATCAATGTGCATGGAAGCAGTAGCCAAGAAATCAAATGACATATTTCACTGAACAAATATTCTGCAGAAGATCTCTTTAAAGGGTTAAAAAAAAAAAAAAAAAAAGCAAATACGTCACTTTGAGGATTAAGGTGCAGTGCCTATGGCATTTGACTGCTAACCAGAAGGTTGGTTGTTCCAATCTACCAGCTGCTCTTTGGAAAGAAGATGGGGCAATCTACTACCCTAAAGATTTACTGCCTTGGAAACCCAATGGGGGTTGCTGTAAGTTGGAATTGACTCAATAGCAGTGGGTTTAGTTTTGGTGTTGACCCAAGGTATGATGTTTTCAATCACCTCATAATGTAGGTAAAATCTGGACAATAAATAAGGAAGCCGAAAAAAGAACTGACATTGCCTCAGGTAGATGCCTCACAAGACATTGCTGAATGTTGGCAGAACCACCCTGAACACCCACTGTTGCTACTAGACCTATAACTAGACTTAAGTCCCAGCGAGCCCCATAAGATAAACTACATAGTGTGACCAAGGAAGAGGTACACTACATTCCAAAAGAATTGCCTGATTTTTCAAATACATGCAAATAGAAACCTGAAGAATATATGTGGGAATGGCTAGTAAGTATAGGGTAATGGTGCAAATAACATAACATTAGATCAGTCTAAGTTTATTGATTTGGGCATACTGAGCACAGATCCTCACAACTGGACCAATAAGCAGCATGATGATAAATGGGAAAAAGATTGAAGTGGTCTAAGATCTCATTTTACTTGGATCCACAATCAACACCCATGGAAGCAGCAGTCAAGAAATCAGGTGTCATATTGCACTGGGCATATCTGTTCCAAAAGACTTCTTTAAAGTGTAGAAGACCAAAGATATCACTTTGAACACTAAGGTGCACTTAACCCAAGTGATGGTATTTTCAATTGCCTCATACGCATGTAAAAGCTGGACAATGAGTGAGGAAGATGGAAGAATTGATGTATTTGAATTGTGTTGGTGAAGAATACTGAAAACACAATGGACTGCCAGAAGAATGAACAAATCTGTCCTGGAAGAAGTGCAGCCAGAATGCTCCTTAGAAGAGAGAATGGCCAGACTTTGTCTCACCTAAGTTGGTCATGTTGTCACAAGGGACCCTTCCTTGGAGAAGGATATCATGCTTGCTGTAGTAGTTAAGATTGTTGTCAACTTGTCTGGGCCTTGTTGAGTGGCTTGGCAGCTGGATGTAGTTAGTTATTTCCCATAGTAAGACTAGCAACCAATTCCATGGTAGAATATACTGCTTTAGGGATGTGGTGTGCTTCCAGTATATAAGAAGCAGCTTTGAGGAAGGTCTCTAGCTTTTTTGCACACTTGAACCCTGCATGTAGCTGAGACTTCACTCAGTAGCTTGCTATGCTCTGCCGATCTTGGAACTTTCAATAGACTTGAATTAATGGCTTGCTATGTGGTTTGTTAACATCAGGACTGTGCCTTTTTAGTTGTTGACTTTCAGTTTGTCGACCTCAGTAGCCAGCAGGTGCCTGAGTGTAGAAAGCCTCCAGCTTCAGTGGGCTGGGAGCCAGAGGTAGAGCCGAAGCCCAAGGTCTAGAGGCTTTCACCCAGCCCCTAAAGCCTAGCAATCTGAACTCAGACTTCTGGCCTCCAAGACTGTAAGAGAACCAATTCTTTGTTAAAGCCATACCATTTGTGGTATATTCCTGTCAGAGCAGCACTAGAGGTAACCAAAACACTTGATAAAGTGGAGGGTCAGCGAAAAATGGGAAGGCCCTCAAAGAGATGGATTGACACAGTGGATGCAACGATGGGTTCAAGCATAGCAAGGATTGTGAGGATGGCATAGGATGGGTCAGTGTTTCGTTCTGTCATACATAGTGTCACTATGAGTTGGAAATGACTTGATAGCATATAACAACAACAACAAACACATATTCTTCATTCAATGTTTCAGCTAGAGTGGTTAGGAAAGGATCCAATAGTTCATTTGGTTGGTTTATAGAAGCATGGATTATGTGGTGGCCTACACTAAGTCAAGTTGAAGTACCAGACCTGCCTTGGTATAATGTAGAAGAAGGTATCAAAAGGCTTAGGGAAATTGGCCTTTTAGAATACATTTATCCGATTAGACACAAAGATCCATGCATGGAATGCCCAGAGGACACACCTTGTACCACAATAGGGAGGAACAAATTTGTGAATGGAGCCCCAGCATTCTTGAAGACTGCTGTGATTGCTGTTTTATGTAAGTCAGATATGACAGTGGGAACTCTCCTAAATTAATTAAGCCATCTAACTATAATAGGGCTAATTGGACCCCGTGGTTGTAGGGGCTAAATGGCAGTATTTAATAGACAATGATAGCACGTGTGTGGTTACCTAATGGACAATAGAATCCAGGCAGTAATCAGAATAGTCTGACTCATATGGACTTACAGCATTGGCTACTGAGACATAGTGTCCCTAGGAGTGAAATAAATGGGAAATCTACTAAATGTGGACTTCATCTGTATAAGTGGAAATTCTAGGTAAAGTGAACAGCAGTCTAACTTGAGTCGCAAGAACAGAGACTCATGGCTTCTCAATCAATTTCTGAATTTGAGCCAGATTACAGACCCATAACCCCCTTAATGAAAGGTAGGCTGAGTTCCCTTGAGGAAGGACCCCACTACACAGCCAAAAATGTATACTGATAATCTTTCTCCCAGCCTTCCTTCCTCAATGGGATCTATGACATTTTACAAGTGTGACTGTTAATTGCAGAAAAGGAAATAATCAGACTTTTTGGGAATTATTGGCTCTGGATTGACACTAGTTCCAGGAGAAGCAAAGTGTCACTGTGGCACATTGATCAGAGTAGGGAAATATGGAGGTCAAGTTGTTGATGGAGTCTTAGCTAAGGTCTGTCTCACAGTGGATCTAGTGGGTCCCTGAACCTTCCTGTCATGATTTTCCAAGTTCCAGAATGCATAATTGGAATAGATGTAACTCAGCAACTGTCAGAATCCCCACATTAGATCTCTGACATGTGTAGGAAAAGCCAAGTGGAAGCCATTAGAGCTGCCAATACTTAGGAAAATAGTAAAACAAAAGCAATAACACACTCCTGGAGGGATTGTGGAGATTCGTGCCACCATCAAGGATTTAAAGGATGCAGGAGTGGTGATTCCCACCACATCCCCATTTAACTCATATATTTGGCCTGTGTAAAAAATGAATGGATCTGAGAGAATGACAGAGGATTATTGTAAATGGAACCAGATGGTGATTCCAATTGCAGCTGCTGTTTCAGATGTAGTTTCATTGCTTGAGCAAATATATCTTCTGGTACCTGGTATGCAGCCATTGATTTGGCCAATGCCTTTTTCTCAATTCTGGTTTTAAAGGATCACCAGAAGCAGTTTGCTTTCAGCTACCAAGGCCAGTAATACACCTTCACAGTCTTACTTCACGGAATTATCAACTCCCCAGCATGATGTCATAATGTAGCCTACAGGAATCTCAACTGCCTTTCCCTTCCACAAAACGTCACAGTGGGCCATCACATTGTTGACATTATACTGATTGGACTTAGTAAATAAGAACTGTCAGTGACTCTAGAATTATTGCTAAGACATTTGCATTATAGAGGGTGGGATATTAATCCAACAAAAATTTAGGTGCATTCCACTTCAGTAAAATTTCTAGGGATCCAGTGGTGTGGGGCATGCCAAGATATTCCCACTAAAGTGAAGAGTAAGTTATTGCATGTGGCCCGTTCCACAACTGAAAAGGATGTTAAATGCTTGGTAAGCCTCTTTAGATTCTGGAGCCAGTTTATCTCTCATTTGGGTGTGCTAATTCAGCCTATTTATCAAGTGAATTGAAAAGCTGCTAGTTTTGAGTGAGTCCCAGAACAACAGAAGTCTCAGCAACATGTTCAGGCTGCTGTGCAAGCTGCTCTGCCAGTTAGGCCATACAATCTGGCTGATCCAGTGGTGGTTGAGGGGTCAGTGGCAGACAGAGATGATGTTTGGAGTCTTTGGCAGGACCCTATTGGTGAATCACAATGCAGATCCTTAAGATTTTGGAGCAAAGCCCTGCCATCCTGTGCAGATAACTTGTCTCCTTTTGAGAAACAGCTTTTGGCTTGTTACTAGGCCTTAGTAGAGACTGAACATCTAACCAGGGGGCACCAAATCACCATGCAACCTGAGCATGGTGAACAACACTCACAAACTGAGTGTTGTCTGACCCACAGAGTTATAAAGTTGTACATGAACAGCAGAACTCCATCATGAAATGGAAGTGGTATATAAGAGATTGAGCTCAAGCAAGACCTGAAGGCACAAGTAAGTTACATGAGGAAATGGTCTAAAAGTTTATGGTCTCTACTTCAGTCACATTACCTTCCTTCTCCCTATCTACCTCTATGGCCTTGTGGTA
>NW_006922587.1:134662-137386 GCF_000298275.1 Orycteropus afer afer
TAGGTACTCTCCTTTACAGCAGATCAAATTTGAGTGATTCATTTCCAAACAATAGCGAATGGCAAGGGAAAAATAGCAATTACACAGTGGAGAAACATGGAAAACATTACCTTACCAAAGTGATGAAAAGTAACATCCTAGCAATATGTCATGTTGATATCATGTACCTCTTGATAATATAATGAAAATGATATTTCACCTCTGTGATATTCTTCAAAACCCATAACCCCAGTGTAATCATGAGAAAAACATAAGACTAACCTAAAATGAGGGACATTCTGCAAAATATCTGACTACTACTCCACAAAATTGTTAAGGTCATGAAAAACAAGGAAAAACTGAGACACAAACCAGAGGAGACTAAGAACACATGATTAAATGCAATGGGATAACCTGGATTACAACCTTACATTTAAAAAAAAAGGACATTAATAGAAAAATGGGTGAAATGTGTATGAAGTAATGGAGTTAGTTAATAGTAATATATCAACATTGGTTTCTTAGTTTTGATAAATGTGCCACAGTAATGTAATTATATTAGGGGAAATGGGGTGAGGGGTATATAGAAAACTTTTCGGTAAATCTAAAATTAATTGGAAATTAAGATTTAATAAAACCATACCAATCTGTGAAAACGTTAACACACACAGTAGTTTAAACATTACAGCATAGTGCCTAAGGCCACTCCTCGGAAGGAAGGTTGGGAAATCTGCTTCCATAGTGATACCACCTCGGAAACCCAAGGAGGGGTTGCTATGAGTCAGGTCAAACTCGACGGTACATAACAACAACAACAACAACATATATACATACACACACGTATATATGTATATATATGTACATACATATGTATATAGATAGATATAGCTTAATATACAAACAGGAAAGAAGTACAGTCTTCTGAACTCAGAAGTCCATCATTATTTGACTCTTTGACCTTGAGAAAGTTCTTATTCTATTCTGGGCTTGAATTTTACATCTGTACCATGAGAGGTTAAAGTAGATGGTCTCTGTCTTAGTTATCTAGTGCTGCTATAATAGAAATACCACAATAGATGGCTTTAAGAAACAAATTTATTTTGTCACAATTTAGCAAGCTGGAAGTCCAAATTCAGGGTGTTAGCTCTAGGGGAAAGCTTTATTTCTCTGTTGGCTCTGAGGGAAGGTCCTTGTCTCTTTTCAGCTTCTGTTTTTTGGTTCCTGGAAGATCTCATGTGCTGTGGCATCTGTCTTCCCCAATCTGTGCTTGCTTGTTCAATCTGATTTTTTATATTTCAAAAGAGATAGACTTAAGAACATATTACACCAATACTGCCTTTACATAAAAAAGAAAAAAAAAATTCCAAATGGGATTATAACCACGGGTATAGGGGTTAGGATCTACAACGCATATTTTTTGGGGGCACAATTCAACCCATAACAGTATCCAAAGATCTTTTCAACTCTAACAAGTCTGGGTTTCTTTTGGCTGTGGGGGAGGCATGAACAGAGCCACAAAGCTTTCCTTGGTTTTGTCTACTTAACAAAATCAGCTTCCTTCCCAATATAAGCTCAAAGTAGAATGTTCCATGTAATTTCCAATCACCAGCAACTGCAGAGAAAATGGTTCAGTAAGAGGAAAGACAGAACTGTGCATGGTATAAGCCTCCTTTCCAGGCAGAGTTCTGTGTTTTCCACAAAATAAGGTCCATGTGAGAGCTATCTATCTATAGATGGGGTTTAATAAGGAAAAAGAACCCCAAAATTGTATTTCTATGTTAAGATATATACTGCTTCTTGCTGAGCCATGGATGCTCCATCACAATGGCTAAGAAATGAAAATGCCTTTAAAACATCACTCTTTGGGTACACCAGGTATAGGGAGGCAATATCAGAGAGCAAGCCATGCCTGCCTCTGAGAAGACAGTTGGAGCCACTCAGGGAAATCACACTATTATTACTCCCTACTTTTGTAGGTCTTCTGTCAGGCCAAACCTTTCAAGGAAACAACCCCTGATCTTCCAGAAGCAGAATGTGTTAGCTTCATGCCTTGACATTACTTCAATGGCTTTATAGGAAAGAGATGGCTCAGAAAGATGTGCACCCTCACTTTCGAAGATAGTGACTGTGTGTGATAATATATATACTCACACACAGTACACCAACCTCAAAACTAAAGGGCTAGATCACCATCTTTTAAAATATTTAAACCATCTATACATCTTCCTGGGAGCTCTGGTGGCATATTGCCTAAAGCATTTGACTGCTAACCAGAAAGCTGGTGGTTCAAACATGCCAGCCACTCCTTGGAAGGAAGATTGGGAAATCTACTTTCGTACTGATACTACCTCAGAAACCCAAGGAGGGGTTGCTATGAGTTGAATCCAACTTGACGGCAGTGAGTTTTTTTTGGTTATACATCTTCCTAGCCCATTTCAGCCACTGTACGGCCTAAGGGAAGATGGGAATAATAGAGGTGGAAAATGTATCTACAATTCAATGTAGATTTCCAAACCTTATCAATCTGCATGAGAATTAACCTAAGGCATTTGACTGCTGACCAGAAGGCTGGCAGTTCAAACCCACCAGCCACTTCTCAGAAGGAAGATTGGGCGATCTACTTCTGTAGTGATACTGCCTTGAAAACCCAAGGAGAGGTTGCTATGAGTTGGATCTGACTTGATGGCAGTGAGTATGGGTTGTTTTGGTTTTACTCACAAAGGCACACAAGCTTATTACTGCCAT
>NW_006922587.1:137621-142374 GCF_000298275.1 Orycteropus afer afer
CAGGGCTGTTTCTCAGGGCAAAGTCTTGTTTTCATCTTTGTATTTAGACAATTCTCTCAGAGAGCAAGTTAGACATTTGGGCTTAACTACTATAATTTTTCTGAGATTTTTTTTTTGTTTACTTTTTTCCCAGCACATTTTCTGCCAGCATAAAAGCTCCAATTAGAAGATGACAAAGTATAGATTTTAATTTTAATTTTTTTTTACCAGAGAGAAACAAAATTATGGTTATTTCTTCTGTTGACATACCCCTTTGTTGTTGTTGTTGTTGTTTGCCATACCCCTAGAGACCCTTAATTTAAATATTTAGCCTCACTGCCAGTGTGCAACAATGTAACAGTCACAGGATAAATGCAATAAAAGTGGGAAAGGTAAATCATAGAGAAAGATGTATAAGAGAGAAAAATGAATAAACAAGAAATTGGAGAAAGGATAATGAAAGATGGAAAGAAAATAGAGGAAATAAAATAGTTGAAGAGAAAATATACAGACAACAAAGATGAACCCTTTTGCATGTACAGTAGTGCATTGTCTGTGATGGCAAACACTGATAGATGGTGGGCAGGTTGAACAATCAGGTATGTCTAGGCGGGGGTTGGGGATTGTGCCCAATACCATGCATAGGGTTGGCAGACAATGTTTCTACAAGTGTATTTGCATGTGCTGTAAGAATGCCTGGGTGAATATTAGAGCTCACAAGGGACAAGGTTGTGGTGGCTTCTTGGCCACAGCTAGCTACCCTGAGGGAGCAATTAGTTGGACCTGTGGGCTCAGGACCATGGTCACAGGGGACATGAAGCTCAAATGGCATAACGTACTACACAAAAACTTTGTTCTACACCCTACTTTGGTAAGTAGCAACTGGGGTCTTAAAAGCTTGCAAGCTCCCATCTAGATGCAATGATGGGTCTTTCTTCATCCAGAGCAAAGAAGAATGAAGAAAAGCAAAGACTCATGGAAACAATTAGTACAAGGGACTAGTAGACCATGTGATTCTTAGCCTATATGACAGTGAGACCAGAAGAACTAGATGGTGCCCAGCTACCACTGCCAACCACTGGAAGGGGGATTGGTGCAGGAGATCTGGGATAGAGCAGGAGAACAATGTGGAATAAAACTCAAAATCATAAAAAAAAAAGACCAGGTTTGCTGGTCTGACAAAGCCTGGTGAGACCCCTGAGACTATGGCCCCTAGTTACCCTTCAGGTCTGGACCTGAATTCACTCTTGTGGCTTCCAGTCAAAAATAGACAGGCATAGGGGGTGAACATTTACATCAGATAGATATACTCCTTGGAGCATAGGACAACAGAAGAGCAGTGTTTGCACAGGGAGATATCTGGAGTGAGGGGTGAGAATGCTTGGGAGGGAAGGACACAAGGAAGAGATAACTACAGGGGGGAAGTATGAAGAGCGCTGTTCCATTGTGGGGAATTGCAGTCAATGTCATGAAACAAAATTTGTAAGAACTGCTGTATGGGAAATGAATTTGCCTTGTAAACTTTCACCCAAATCACAATAAAAATTAAAAAATATATAGAGAGGAATAAAAAGAAGGACTAAAGGAAAGAAGATGACAGAAACAAGGGAGCAATGGAGAAAGTCCTCAAATTTTATTGATGAGTGATTCTGTAAGCCTAAGAAGATATTTTGCTGAGTGTGGAATCAATTGGATTCCAATTGCTATCTGCATGTAGAAAGGAGATTCACACAAAGACTTCAATGAAAGCTTGACTCTCGGTCATAAGTCCACTGACCTGGTCTCACCTAGCTGTAGGCTTTTATCAGAATAGAAATCTAATTATCCTAATTTGTGATGGTTTCAAAGTAGTCAACAAAAATTGTTTCTGACCGCCTATGGAATTAAACAAAAAGTAGCCTTTTTCCATTTCCCCCACTGGCCAGCAGTACATGATCACACACACATGCTCTCTCAATTTGGGACTTAGCTGGTTTCAAAGAAAAATGAACTCCTCCAGACAAATAAAAGAACACTAATGTTGATAAAGAGTCAACCAATCAGGAAGACATAACAATTATAAACATATGTGCATCTAACAACAGGACAAAAAAAAATAGGAAAAAGGCATCCCAATTTGAAAGGAAAATGTAAATCTAGCTTTATTTGCAGAATATTATATACAGTAAAGCCTAAGGAAACCACAGAAAAACTATTAGAGTTAATAAATAATTTCAGCAAGTTGTATGATACAAGATCAACACAAAAATCAATCTTAAAGGCAAATTGAAGGAGGTGGAGACAAGATGGCATCTTGCTAATACACTCTGACAAATCTCTCTACAACAGAGATCTGAAAAAGCTGAGTGAAACAGATACAAATAATGATCCTGGAATTCTAAACACCAAATGAGAACATAAAGAATTAGATTGAGCACTGATTGGAAAGTGAAACTAAGTGAGATTAGTGACTGGGGAAAGAGAAGAGGCTGAGATACAGATGCTAATGAGGAGGGGAAAAAATTTCACAGGATCCACATGGGGACACTGACACAGTGTAGACAGATTGAGAGGGATTCAAGGTGAGCAATAGATGTGTGGGAGCTGGGAGAGAAAAGTTCAAGGAATTGGGTCAGAGTTATGGTGGCCCATGTGGCCACTGAGAAAAGAGGGAGAAAACAAGGGAATCAACTCACAACCCACAGAAGCTGTGTTTGGGCTGACGAAAGACCGGTGTTGGGACAGCTGAAGAAACTGAGCTTGGGACAATCTACGGCTCCATTGAATCTGGGCAAGAGTTGTACACATGGCTGTGTGTAACCACAAAGGTAACAGACCATGCAGGGAATCAAGATAGGAGGGCTATACTCTCTGATCTAACAAGTGCACACCATTCCTGCAGTAGGGGTAAATACTGTGTCCACAGCCACAAACTCATTGAGTAGAGGAGCCCCATCCTCACCAACCCTGACCCCTAGACACCTCCACCTCTAGAAGACTGAGTCAGGGGCTGAAACTCTCCTGTTGGGTGCCAAGGGACTGATAGAACTGTTTCACACTGAACACAAGAGGCACAGTTCTGCAGCCTCCTCTCAGGGAGGCTCACTCATGCCAGGCACCTCCCACCTCTGTGACCTGAAAGGTCTATGTTGAGGTGGTTAGAGAAGATAGAATCAGGATGGCATTTCACTAGAGGCTGGGCAGGATCTAGATAAATGCTGTGTGTGCCCAGAAGGGTGTCATACCTACCATAGTGAATCAAGACTGGTGAGTCACACTTTCTGCTTCAAAAAGTAAATCATCCCTGCAAATAGGGGCACCACCAAGCTGGTGGCCATGGAAGTCCCATAGCCACCCACAGTAACCCACTGAAAACAGACAGAACCAGAGGCTGCAGCTACCTCTTCCTCCACACATGTCACACATGTCAAGGCTGATCCTTCTCACTGAGCACAACAGGAATACACCTGTAGCTTTTTCTATTGGAACCATCCACTTGCATCAAGCTCCTTTCACCTACAAAGGAACAAACCCTGGTAGATCAATCTTTCTGTTACACCCACCTGCTCTCAGGGCTGCCATCTGACCATAATTACAAAAATTCCTCCATGTCATATTCCCCTTATTTTCCCCTTATTTTTCTTCTTCCCTCTTTTCCAATTTTTCTCCCTTTTTACCTATTTATTTCTCCCTCTTCCTCTGTTTTCTTACATTTTTGCCAATCTTTCAGCTTGACCACCCCCTTTTAATTTTTTCTATATTTTTAATCATTTATTTTTACTCTATGTTCTTTCTTTTCCCTTCTCTTATTCTTTTTCTTATTTCTCTTTTCTTTTTTTCTACTTGCCCCAACCAAGAGGAAGAGAACATTAACTTCACTACTCAGCCATAGCTACCACATTGACCCCTTCACCCAACAGACAAGCAGCACTATCAGCTCCTACATCACTGGCTCAACAATAGATGGTGGAAACAACTTTTCATCCTACCTGCAGCTCCTCTTCACATAAAACAGAGAGCTGCACCCACATTGTCATCCATTATTTTACCAAGCTGGAAATAGCTAAGGAGGACCTCAGTGCTGCCGAGTTAACAAACAACCAAAGAATCACACCTGCAACACTTATCTGGATATACTGAAACAAAGCAAAAAAAAGCCAGGGGTGAAACAAAGCAACACACAATCAACAAATAAAAACAACTTCAAAATGTCTCAAAGACAAAAGGCAACTTCAAACAAAAAAATAGGACAAGAAAGCAGAAGCATGTGTCCAAAATAAAGAACTAGTCAATCTCCCTGAGGAAGAACATGTAGTAGAACTACCTGATAAGGGATTCAAATGATACACGCATAGGATCTTCTAAGAGCTCAAGAACACATAAACAGAAGCAAGGAAACAATAGAAATACCCTTTAAAACCTCAGGAAATGTATACAAGAACAAA
The DNA here is from genome assembly GCF_000298275.1 of Orycteropus afer afer. Classification (NCBI taxonomy): domain Eukaryota; kingdom Metazoa; phylum Chordata; class Mammalia; order Tubulidentata; family Orycteropodidae; genus Orycteropus; species Orycteropus afer. The sequence goes on from NW_006922587.1 coordinate 142,025, forward strand.
ATGACAAAATAAAAAGACAATTAGAAACCATAAAAAACGAATTAGATATCTAGAACAAAGAAGCCAGGAACACCACAAAAAAACACAACAAAATGACAGCAACAAATTCAAATTCATACTTGTCAATAATTAGACTGAATGCAAATGGATTAAATGCACTATTCAAGAGACAGAGAGTTGTATAATGGATAATAAAACATAACTCATCAGGGTCAGTGAACAGGAGTATACTCTAGACCAAAGATAGATTCAGCTGAGGCTAATCTTGCACAGATACCAGTGATACAAAATACCTGCAGTCCTTACAGAAACAATAGACGACAGACACAGAGAAATCCCTCACAGACACC
>NW_006922587.1:143388-144053 GCF_000298275.1 Orycteropus afer afer
GCCCAATAGTTAACAAGATGTACATGCAGACCACTCAACCCAGGATGATGCATCCACATACTCTATGGTAATACATCCCTTAGAGCAATAGACCACAGGGTATCAGAGGACTAACATTCAGATTGAGGAAATGCAGGAAAAACAGGATTGCATAAATATGAGGGGCATACGGGGAGGGTTACTGGGCAGGGAAGGGAGAAGACTGGGTTAGTGTTGGGGATGGTAAATGGGGAGTGAAACTAAATGTACACATAACATTGAATGTAAAACAAGCGCTTTAAATAAATAAATAATCTATCAATATGCTGTCTGTAGGAGACACATCTTAGAGATAAAGACAAAAATAGACTAAAAATCAAAGTTTGGAAAAATATGTATCAAGCTAATGGCAACCAAAAAAGAGCAGAAGTGGCAATGTTAATTTCTGATAAAATTGTCTTTAAGACAAAAACCACCATAAGAGAAAAGGAAGGACATTATATAATGATTAAAGGATCAATTGAACAAGAGGCCATAACAATAATAGTAATCTATGCACCCAATGAAAGAGCCCCAAAATACATAAATCAGACATTAACAGAATTAAAAAGACAAATATATGACTCCACAGTCATTAAATAAAAAAAAAAAACAAAAAACTCACTGCTGTTGACTCAGATCCGACT
>NW_006922587.1:149440-150942 GCF_000298275.1 Orycteropus afer afer
AGTAGTGACTGGGATCTTAAAAGCTTGCAAGCAGCCATCTAGATGAGGTCTCTCCTCATCCAAAGCAAAGAAGAATGAAGAAAACCAAAGACACATGGAAACATTTAGTACAAGTGACTGGTACACCATGCAATCCTCAGCCTATATGACTATGAGATTAGAAGAACTAGATGGTGCCTGGCTACCACTGTCAGCCACTCAGAAGGGGATCTATGTAGGAGATCTTGGAGAGAATAGGAGAACAATGTGGAACAAAACTCAAAATCATAAAAAAGGACCATGTTTGCTGGTCTGATATAGCCTGGTGGAAGCCCTGAATCTATGGTCCCTAGCTGCCCTTCTGGTCTAGAATTGAACCCACTGCTGTGGCTTTCAGCCAAACAAAAGACAGGCATATGAGCTGAACATTTCCATTAGGAAGATACACTCCTTGGAGAGATCAATCACGGGAGAATAGAAGGGCTGTGTATGCACACAGAGACAGCCCAGGGGCCAGGAGAGCATGGAGGGAAGGACACAGGGAAGAAGTGACTATTGGGAGGAAGTGGGAGGAGAGCTGTTGCATTGTGGGAGATTGCAGTCAATATCATAAGACAAAGTGTATGTGAACTGTGGTATGGAAGATGGATTTGCTCTGTAAACTTTCACCTAAATCACAAATAAAATTTAAAGAAAAAACAAAAAAAAAACAACCAATTAGTTATCCAAAAGATGAACACTAAAATTGTGGAGATAGATAACATACTGGAAGAACAAAAGAGTAGAAACAAACAGGCTGAAAAGCCCGTATCCCAGCTAGAAAACAAATGCCTTGGCATCAGCTTGTATGAGGAAAAATCAGAAAAGACAATGAAGACAAATGAAGAAAACCTAATCATTTTATGGGATGATACAAAAGAAATAACATATGCCTGATACAAATTCCAGAACAAGAAAAAAAAAAAAAAAAAAAACACCCAGAGAAAATCGTTGAACACTTGCTAAGAGAAAACTTCCCCTATATCACGAAAGATGAAAAGACATCCATCCAAGAAGCTCAATAAACCCCAGAGAGGATGGCCTCAAAGTGAAAGTGACCAAGACATATCATAATCAAACTTCCCAAAACTGAAGACAAAGAAAGAATCTTGATAACAACTTGGGGAATATGAAATGATACCTACAAAGGGCAACCAATAAGACTAAACTCTGATTTCTCAGCAGAAACCATGCAGGTAAGAAGGAAATGGGATAACATATACAGAACCTTCAAGGAAAAAAATTACTGAACAAGAACTATATAACCAGCAAAACTGCCCCACAAATATGATGGCAAAATTTGGACATTCCTACACAAACAAAAAGTGGAAGAATTTGTAAAAATCAGACCAACACTAGAAGAAATGCTAAAGGGAACCTTCCAACAGAAAACCAACAACATAAGAAAACAACTTAAGATTAAGACGTGTGACAACATCTTCCAGAAACCAAGCCAAGAAAATAATTCTCAAATCTAAAATAAG
>NW_006922587.1:151162-152450 GCF_000298275.1 Orycteropus afer afer
AGATAAAAATTTACTACAGGGTAACCAAAAAGAAAATTAATAACTCTTTTAACCAAAATAAGAAAGAAGAAAATCACAAGGACTTAGTAAACAAGAAAGCAACAAAAATGAAGAAAAAGGAGAGAAAACTTGGTAACAAAATTATCTTGGCACAGAAAAATATTTGGAACAAAGAAATCACCAACAACACAACAAAAAACACAAAAAATAACAGCAATAAAATTCATAACCATCATTAAATACACTAAATGTGAATGGATTAAATGCACCACTCAAGAGGACACAATACTGCCCAATAATGTACAATACAGCATTAGGACTAGCACCAAACGCCAGGATACAGATAGATGCACAGAAAGGTGAGATAAGGTGGGGGTAGGTGAACAGGAATATACCCTAGACCAAGGATAGATTTGGCTGAAGATAATCTTACACATAGTACAAAATTAGCCACATACATTACAGAAGCAACAGAAGAAAGCGTTGGAATAACTTCTCAGAGACAACCAAACACTTTGACAGAGAGAGTCACCAGGCCTGTGGACTCGGGACCATAGTCTAGGGGGACATCATACTCAATTGGCACAACATAAACAAACAACAACAGCAACAACAACAAAAAGCCCTCACAAAATTCACTGCCATTGAGTAGATTCAACTCATAGTGACCCCTCCTTGGGTTTCCAAGGCTGTATCTCTACAGCAGTAGATTGCCCAATGTTCCTTCTGAGGAGTGGCTGGTGGGTTTGAACTACCAGTCTTCTGGTTAGCAGTCAAATGCCTTAGGCACTATGCCACTAGAGCTCCAACAAAGTACATAAAAATCTTGTTCTACAACCTATATTGGTGAGTAGTGACTAGGGTTTTAAAAGCTTTTGAGTGGCCATCTAAGATGGAACTATTGGTCTCCTCTCATCTGGAGCAAAGAGGAGTGAAGAAAATCAAAGGCATCTGGAAACAATTAGTGTAAAGGTATGATAGACCACAAGGACCGCAACCTTCATGACCCTGAGACCAGAAGAACTAGAGGGTGCCTGGCGACCAATACCAACCACTTGGAAAGGGATCAAAAGTAGAGATTATAGTTAGAGTCTGAGGGAAAATGTGGAACAAAATTCAAACACACAAAAATGACCAGAACTACTGTTCACACAAAGACTTGTGGAACCCCCAAGACTATGGCTCTGGGTTACCCTTTGGGCCTAGAAATGGACTCACTTCCATGGCTTGGCTCTCAGCACAGTAGCATAAAGACTTACATGCAGAATACCTATCCCAAGGCGATGCA
>NW_006922587.1:153285-156934 GCF_000298275.1 Orycteropus afer afer
AGGAGTGGCTGGTGGGTTTGAACTGCCAGCCTTCTGGTTAGCAGTCAAGTGCTTTAGGAACTATGCTAACCAGAGCTCATGGTGCCTAAAAAACTAGGTGCAGCAGTTTGAAATGGGGATTCTGGTGCTCTGAATAGCTCATTAAGTCAGAGTATGCCAAACTCAGGGGAGAAGGATTAGAAAGGAGAAAGGGGCAGTGCAATTACCTGGAGGGAAAAAAATTAACAAAAACAGGTGAACCTGCCTTGCAGAGCACAGATCAGAGGCGAGAAAGGCCATCGGAGACCTCCCTGGGACAGTGGAGATAACGTACCACACCAGAGAACCTGCAGCCTCTCCCAGATCTACCTTCAGCACCTGCTTTTATTGGTAAACTTGGGACCACTGGGAGGGAGCTGAGATCCCTCTGGCTCTGGGTACCACTGAAGCGTGGGAGCAGAGAGGAGATTAAAGGTACAAGTGAGCAGGCCCTGGGACGAATTCCTGTCATGGACCGCAGATCAGGGCAGGTATCATAGGTCAGCTTTTTAGCATGGAGGGGCCTGGAGAGCAGATTTTTGTGTGTGTCTGCACCTGGAAGAAAGTGGCAGCTGCCTAACTATTGGAGTCTTTGTTGAACTTGAGCTGCGGGCCTGTAAGTAACAGTATAACATCATCATTAGCAGCCCGCTCAAAGCCCTAGAAACCACTACTGGCATCTTGGAGCTTTTTTATTTCTCTCTTTCCTTCCACCTTTTTCCACCTCTACCCTGCCTCATCCAATAGAAAAACCACATTCAGCCACCATAACACCTGTCGGCTCAAATCCTAAACTCCCTTTGTGACAGAGACCTGCATCCACATTCCACACAGTGATTCCATCATCACAAAGAAAACTACAGAGCAAAGCAGCACACCTGAATTAATAGTCAAAATCATAAAATACATCAGCTCCACCTTTTCAAAATATTAAATCACAAAACAACACAAAACAAATCAATACATAACTAACAGTTAAAGACAACTTCAAAATATTTAGGATACAACAGGCAACCTCAAATCCAACAAGAAAAAAAGGATAAGACATTAGAAGAAAAATGCCAAACAGAAGTCTCATTAAACATGGAGGAAGAGGAGGCAATAGAATTATCCAAGAAGGAATTTAGAAGGTATGTTTACAGAACTGTACAAGAGCTTAAGGAAACCCCAAATAGAAGCAATAGAAGCAAGGAGAATGCAGACAGTACCCTGGAAGAAATCAGGAAAACCATTCAAGAACAAAATAACAAGATTAATGCATAATCAGAACTCATACAAAAACAGCAGTAAGAAATCCAGAAGATGAATAACAAAATTACAGTATTGCACAATATAGTGGAAGCACAAAAGAATAGGATAGAACTGGCAGAAAAACACATTTCCCAACCAGAAGACAAATTCCTGGACACCAGCCTGTATGAAGAAAAATCAGAACAAAGATTTAAAAGAAATGAAGAGAACCTAAGAGTTATATGGGACAACATGAAAAGAAACAACATACGCCTCATTGGAATTCCAGAACAAGAAGAGGTGAGGAAAAAAAAAAAAAAAAAAACACCTGAGAAAATTGTGGAAGACCTACTAACAGAAAACTTCCCCCATACCATGAAAGAAAGAAAGATATTTGTCCAAGAAGCTCATAGAACCCCATTCAAGATAGATCTCAAGAGAAAAACACCAAGGCATATCATAATCAAACTCTCCAAAACCAAAGACAAAGAAAGAATTTTGTGAGCAGCCTGGGAAAACAGAAACATTACTTATAATAATCAAACAGTTAGGCTGAGCTCTGATTACTCAGCAGAAACCATGCAGGCAAGAAGGAAATCTGACGACATATATAAAACACTGAAGGAGAATAACTTCCAAGCAAGAATCCTATATCCAGCCAAATTGTCCATGAAATATGAGGGCAATATCAAGCCATTCTCAGACAAGCAGGAATTAAAGGATTTTGTGAAAACCAGGTCAACCCTACAAGATATACTTAAGGAAGTATATAGAGAACTCACAGCACAGAACAACAAAATCAGGACACATGGCATCAGTAGTAAAACCAAATTGGAAATAGATACTCCAAATAAAACCAAAAAGCATTGTATACTAAACATCAAGGAAGCCAATCTGCACACGACAACAGCAAGTAACCAAATAAAGGGAATAAAAGTTCTAGGTACAAACCTCCAAATGGAGAGGAAAACAGGGCAATGTCCTCATAGAACAGACTGTTCTAAAATTATAGAGACAAGAATCCACTCCAAGGTAACCACAGAGAAAATTAACAAACTCCCTAAGCAAATCCAGAAGGAAGGGAAACATATGGGTTAGTAAGCACAAAACCAACAATAAAGAAGAAAAGAGAGGAAACACTTCACAACAAAATGAACTCAGCACAGAAAAGTACATGGACCAAGGAAACTCCAACAACATGATTAAAAAAAGCAATAGAATGACAGCAATCAGTTCATACCTATCACTAATTACACTCAATGTGAATGGACTAAATGCACCTATCAAGAGAAAGAGAGTGGTAGACTGGATAAGAAAAGAAGACCCATCTATATGCTGCCTACAAGAGACTCACCTTAGACAAAAAGATAAAAACAAATTAGGAGTTAAGAGTGAAAATATATATATACCAAGCCAACAGTAACTACAAAAGGGTAGGAGTGGCCATATTAATTTCTGATAAAATAAAATAGACTTTAAGGTGAAAAACAACATAAGAGACAAAAAAAAACACTATATGATGCTGGAAGGGTCAATTGACCAAGAAGACATTACAATAATAAATATTCATGCACCTAATATAAGTGCTCCAAAATACATGAAGCAAATATTAATTGAATTAAAAGAGACAATAGACAACTCTACAATATTAGTAGGAGACTTTAACACATCACTTTGTAGGAGGTACAGATCAACTAGAAAAAAACTCAACAAAGATACAGAGAACTCAACAACACAATCAACCAACTTGACTTCATAGATATATACAGAGCATTCCACCCAACAAAAGCACAATTCACATTCTTCTCCAGTGCACATGGATCCTTCTCCAGAATAGATCGTATGTTAGGACATAAAACAAGCCTCAATAAATTAAAAAACTTTGAAATGTACAAAGCATCTTCTCGGACCACAATGCTATAAAATCAGAAATTAAAAATAGGAAGATCAAGGAAAAAACATCAAACATGTGGAAGTTGAACAATTCACTGCTCAAAAGCTACTGGGCAATAGAACAAATAAAAACTGAAATAAAAAAAAATTCCTAGAAATAAACGAGAATGAAGATACATCATACCAAAACCTACAGGACACAGCAAAAGCAGTACTCAGAGGTCAGTTTATAGCAATAAATACATACATTAAAAAAGAGGAAAGAAACAAAATCAACACGCTAACTCAACAACTCCAACAATTAGAAAAAGAACAACAAAAGAATCCTACTGTATCTAGTACTGTATTGTCAGTGAAGGCAAACCTGGGTATATGGATGGAAAGATGGGTGGACAGGCTAAACTATTAGGTAAGTCTATGAAATGGGGAGTGTATTCAAGAACATATATAGGGTTGGCAGACAATGGTCCTATAAGTTTATGTGAATGATCAGAATTCCCAGGTGTAT
>NW_006922587.1:157719-165378 GCF_000298275.1 Orycteropus afer afer
TAAATGAAACAGAAAACAAACAAACAAAAAAATGGAGTAAATCAACAAAACAAAAAGCTGGTTCTTTGAAAAGATATCAATAAACCATTGGCAAATCTAACAAAAGAAAAGAAAGAGAAGATGCAAATTACAAGAATAGTAAACAAAAAGGGTGTCATCACAGTAGAACCAATTGAAATAAAAAATATATTGACAGAATATTATGAAAAATTGTACTCAAACAGATTTTAGAAACTAGAAAAGATGGAAAAATTTCTAGAATCACAAGACCTACCTAAACTATCCCACTCAGTGACCTATAACAAAAGAAGAAATTGAACAGGTCATAAAAAACTCCCCACAAAGAAAAGTCATGGCCCTGATGGCTTCACTGGAGAATTTTACCAAATATTCAGGGAAGAGTTGATACCTATACTACTCAAGCTATTCCAGACCATAGAAAAAAATGGAATACTCCCAAACTCATTTTATGAAGCAAGCATAACACTAACAAAACCAGGGAAACACAGCACTAAAAAGGAAAAATACAGACCAATATCCCTCATGAGCATAGATGCAAAAATCTTCAACAAATTCCTAGCTAACAGAATCCAAAAACATATATAAAAAAAATAATAAGACATCCTGACCAAGTGGGATTCATACCTGGTATGGAGGAGGGTTCCACATCAGAAAAACAATCAATGTAATCCACCACATAAACCAAACAAAAGAACCATATGATCATATCAATCAATGCAGAAAAGGCATTTGATAAAATCCAACACTTGTTCCTGTTCAGAACTCAGCAAAATAGGGATAGAAGGGAAATTCCTCAACATAATAAAATGTATATATGCAAAGTCAATGGCCAACATCATTATTAATGGAGAAAGACTCAAGGCATTCCCCTTATGAACAGAACCAGACAGGGATGCCCTCTATCACCACTTCTATTTAATATTGTACTGGAAGTCCTGGCCAGGGCAATAAGGCAAGAAAGAGAAATAAAAGGCATACAAATTGACAAAGAGGAAGTAAAATTATCTCTATTTGTGGATGATATGATCCTGTTTATAGAAAACCCAAGAGAGTCAACAAAAAAATCTACTGGAACTAATAGAGTGGTGCAGCAACGTGGCAGGAAACAAGGTCAACATACAAAAATCAGTTGGATTCCTCTACACCAACAAAGAGTCTTCTGATAAAGAAATAGGGGAAAAAATACCATTTACAATAGCTACTAAAAAGATAAAATATCTAGGAATAAACCTTACCAGAGACACAAACACCTATACAAAGAAAACTATAAAGCACTGCTACAAGAGACAACAAGGGATCTACATAAATGGAAGAACCTGCTTTGTTCATAGATAGGAAGACTGAATATTGTGAAAATGTCAATACTACCTAAAGCAATCTACACATTTAATGCAATCCCATTCCAGACACCAACAAAGTTTTTTAAGGATATGGAAAAACCATTACTAACTTCATATGGAAAGGAAAGAGACCTCGGAGAAGCAGAACACTTCTAAAGAAGTAGAATAAAGTGAGAGGTCTCACACTCCCAGGTCTTAAGAAATACTATACAGCCACAGTAGTCAAAATACCATGGCACTGGTACAATGATAGACAGATAGAACAATGAAACAGAATCAAAAGACCAGATATAGACCTATCCATCTATGGACAGCTGATCTTTGACAAAGGTCCAAAACCCATTAAGTGGGGAAGAGACAGCCTCCTTAACAAATGGTGCTGGCAAAACTGAATATCGACTTGCAGAAAAATGAAACAAGACCCATACCACATCCCATACACAAAAACAAACTCAAGCTTGATTAAAGACTTAAATATAAAACCCAAGACTGTAAAATTCATCAGAGATAAAATAGGGGCAAATCTAGGAGCCCTAATTTATGGCATAAATAGACTGTGAAGCATAACCTAGAATGTGCAGGAAGTAGAAGAGAAGCTAGATGACTGTGACCTTTTAAAAATTAAATTCTTATGTGCATCGAAAGACTGTCAAAAGGGTGAAAAGAAAACCTACAGATTGGGAGAAAATATTTGCCTATGATATATCTGACAAAGGACTTATCTCCAAAATCTATAGAAAACTTCAACACCTCAACACCAAAAAGACAAACAACCCAATTCAACAATGGGCAAAAGATATAAACAGACACTGCACTAAAGACGATAAGCTAGTGGCCAAAAAACACATGAGGAATTGCTCGTGATCTTTAGTCATTAGAGAGGTGCAAATCAAAATAACGATGAGATATCATCTCATCCCAGCAATAATAGCAAAGTTCAACAGGACAGAAAATAACAAATGCTGGCAAGCTTGCAGAGAGATTGGATCTTTTGTGCACTGCTGGTGGGATTGTAAAATGGTACAACTATCATGACAAACAGTATGGCATTTCCTTAAAAATCTGAAAATAGAAATACCATTTGACCCAGCAATTCCATTACTAGGAACATATCCTAAATAGATGAGAGGCAGCACACAAACAGACATGCACGTCTATGTTCATTGCAGCACAATTCACTATAGCAAAGAGATGGAAACAACCTAAATGCCCATCAGCAGATGAATGGATAATCAAATTACAGTACATTCACACAATGGAATGCTATGCTACATTAAAGAAGAATGAAGGATACACAAATCATCTCACAACATGGATGAGCCTGGGGGACATTACGCTGAGTGAAATAAGTCAATCGTATAAGGACAAATACTGTATGAGCACATTACTGTAAAAAGACAAAGAAGGGTTTGTTTGAGAAAGGGAACTCACTTTTTAGATTACCAGGGTAGGGAGGGAAAGGGAGGGATTAATTTCAGGCTATTTGGGGGTCACACAATGATGTGGGTAAGGGGAGGTATGGTATAGAAAGAGTCTGTGACAACCATTATAGTATTAGGAAAACGGAGGACACCAAATTGTGCACATAAGATATAGATGACAGATGCTAATACCAACCAGTATATCCACAACACTGCACTGCCATTAACACCAGGCTACAGAAAAACACACCAACATCTGAGAAGATCAGATGGGGGTCAGTGAACAGGACTATACTCCAGACCAAGGATAGATTCAGTGGAGGCTAATCTTGCACAGAGACCAGTGATACAAAATACCCCCAATCCTTACAGAAACTACCAAAGACAGACATAGAGTAATCTCTCACAGACACCCAGACACTGTGGGAGAGAGATCTAATGGATCTACCATGTCAGGACCATAGTATTGGGGGACACCAGACTCAATTGGCATAACAAAATACATAATAGTCTTGTTCCTACGTTGGTGAGTAGTGACTGGGGTCTTAAAGCTTTCAAGTGGCCATCTAAGATGCAGCTAATGGTCTTCTATCATCTGAAGCAAATAAGAGTGCAAAAAAAAAAAAAAAAGGCATTTGGAAGCAATCAGCCCTAGGACACGATATGATGGCCTGTGAGATCAGAAAAATTACATGGTGCCCAGCTACCAATGCCAACCACTCAGGAAAGGATCAAATCTGGAGATCCTGGATAGAGTGGGAGGAAAAACATGGAACAAAATCCAAAAACTCAGTAATGACCAGAATTACTGGTCAGATGGAGTCTGGTAAGACCCCCAGTACTATGGTCCTGGGATACATTCTGGGCTTGGAATAAAACTCACTCCCAGGGGCTGGCTCTCAGCCCCATAGTAAACAAGATGTACATGCAGACCACTCAACCCAGGCTGATGCACCCACATACTCTATGGAAATGCAGCCCTTAGAGCAATCTACCATGGGGCACCAGAGGGGCAACATTCACATAGAGGAAATGCAGGAGACACAGGAGTGCATAACTATGAGGGGCATGGAGGGAGGGTTACTGGGAAGGGAGGGGAGGAGACTGGGTTAGGGTTGGGGTTGGTAAATGGGGAGTGAAACTAAATGTACACATAATGTTGAATGTAAAACAAACTTTTAAAATAAAAAAAATTTTAAAAAATCAAGTCATGGAAAAAATATATCAACCTAAAGGAGCTCTGGTAGCATAGTGGCTAAAGCACTTGACTGCTAACCAGAAGGCTGGCGGTTCAAACCCATCAGCCACTCCTCGGAAGGAAGGTTGGGCAATCCTACTTCCATAGTGATACTGCCTCGGAAACCCAAGGAGGGGTCGCTATGAGTCGGGGCCGACTCGACGGCACACAACAACAACAACAACAACGGCAAATTAAAAAGAGCAGGACTGGCAAGATTAACATCTGATAAAATAGACTTCAAGGAAAAATCCAGCATAAAGCACAAGGAAGGGCATTATATAATGATAAATGGGTCAATAGACCAAGAGTACATAACCATAATAAATATCTATGCATTCAATGAAAAAGCTCCAAAATATATAAAGCAAATATTAATTGAACTCAAAGAAGAAATAGACAATACTATTATAGTAGTAGACTTTAACATACTACTTTTGATGATGGACAGAACTAGAAAAAAACTCTGAACAAAGATACAGAAGATCTCAACAACATTATCAACCAACTTGACCTCATAGACATATACAAAGCACTCCATCAAACTAAAGCACAATACACATTCTATTCTAGTGCACATAGATTATTCTCCAGAATAGAGTATATGGTAGGCCATAAAGCAAGCCTTAATAAATATAAAAACATCAAAATACTGCAAACCATCTTCTCCGATCATAATGCTATAAAATTAGAAATCAACAATAAGAAGACAAAGCAAAACAATCAATACATGGAAACTGAAAAACACCCTGCTCAAGAACCACTGGGTTATAGAAAAAAAAATGAATAAAATACAAAGGTTTGTAGAAACAAATGAGAATGAAAACACAACATGCCAAAACCTGTGGAACACAGTGAGAATAATACTCAGAGATCAATTTATAGCAATCAATGCCCATATCAAAAAAAAAGAAGAAAGGACCAAAACCAACAGATTAACCCAACAACACCAACAAATGGGGGGAAAAAAAGCAATAAAAGAAGCCTCCAGTCTCCAAAAGAAAGGAAGTAATGATCAGAGCAGAAATAAATGAAGCAGGTAGGGAAAAAAAAGAAATCAACAAAATCAGAAGCTGGTTCTTTGAGGAGCTGAACAAATCAACAAACCATTGACAAATTTAACTAAGGAAAAGAACGTGAAGATGCAAATAACAAGAATAATAAATGAAATGGGTGACATCACAACAGAACCAACTGAAATTAAAAGCATAATAACAAAATACTATGAAAAATGATTCCAATAAAATTGAAAACCTAGAAGAAATGGAATAACTTTTAGAAACACAAGACCTACATAAACTAGGACATCTGAGGTAAAACATTTGAACAGATTCACAACAAAGGAAAAAATTGAGCAAGTCATGAAAGAAAGAAAGAAGGAAAGAAGGAAGGAAGGAAGGAAGACAGACAGACAGACTCCAGACAGGAAAAAAAAAAAAAAATTCCTGGCCTGGATGGCTTCACTGGAGAATTCTAGCAAACCTTCAGAGAAGAGATGACATCTATCCTACTGAAGTGGTTCCAGAACAAAAAAAAAAAGGATGGAATACTCCCAAATTCATTCTATGAAGGAAGCATAACCCAGATACCAAAGCTGGACAGACACCACTAAAAAGGAAAACTGCACACCACTATCCCTCATGAACACAGACCCAAAAAATCTTAAACAAAATCCTAGCCAATAGAATCCAACACTGTATTAAAAAATTAATAAGCCATCACCAAGTGGGATTCAAACCCAAGTGGGCTTGGAGGCTGCTTTTTGCTTGGGTGTGGCTCTTTAGTAAGTCCAGAGCCTGAGGTAGGCAGGCCAGGGTTTGGAGGCTGCTTTTCTCTTGGGTGTGGCTCTATATTAAGGCAGGGGCCTGAGGTAGGCAGGCCTGGGACTTGGAGACTGCTTTTCACTTGGGGGTGGCTTTATATTAAGGGAGGTGCCTAAGGTAGGCAGGCCTGAGGCTTGGAGGCTGCTTTTTGCTTGGGTATGGCTCTATATTATATATCTCAGCCAGGTTCTGAGGTAGATAGGCCAGGGCTTGGAGGCTGCTTTTTGCTTGGGGGTGGCTCTATATTATATATCTCAGCCAGGGTCTGAGGTAGATGGACTAGGGCTTGGAGGCTGCTTTTCACTGGGATGTGGCTCTTTATTAAGCCCAGAGACTAAGCCCAGGGATTGGAGGCTGCTGTTTGCTTGGATGTGGCTCTATATTAAGACAGGGGCCTGAGGTAGAAAGGTGCAGAGGGGTTAGGAACAACTAAGAGAGATGAACTTGTCCGTCAGTTTATCATCCTATGGTGGTGCACATGTTGCTCTGAGGCTGGAGGCTATGTCACTGTGTTGCAAAATGCCAGCAGCGTTACCCATGGTGGAAAGCTTTCAGTGGAACTTCTGGGCTCAGACAGACTCGGAAGAAGGAAGAGGCCATCCACTTCCTAAAGAACTGGCCAGTGAAAACGTTATGAAGAACACTGAAACACTGTCTAATATATTACTGGAAAACTTTATAAATGGCCCTGAAAAATTGTCTGACATAGTGCCAGAAGATGAGTTCATCAGGTTGGAAGGCACTCAAAAATTGACTGGGAAAAAGCTGACTCCTCAGAGTAGAGACACCCTTAATAATATGGATAGAGTAAAGCTTTCAGGACCTCCATTGGCTGATGTGGCATGACTCAAAATTACCAGAAACAGATGTAAACATCCATTAATAATTGGAACATGGAATGTACAAAGTATGAACCTAGGAAAATTGGAAGTTGTCAAAAATGAAATGAAACTCATAAAGATCGATATCTTAGGCATCAGTGAGCTGAAATGGATTGGTTTTGGCCATTTTGAATCAGACAACCATATGATCTACTATACCAGGAATGACAAGTTGAAGAGGAATGGTGTGGTATTCATTGTCTCAAAGACTGTTTCAAGATCTGTCCTGAAGTACAATGCTGTCAGTGATAGGATAATATCCATGTGCCTACAAGGAAGACCAGTTAATACTATTATCCAAATTTACGCACCAACCACCAAAGCCAAAGATGACGATACTGAAGATTTGTACCAACTTCTGCAGTCTGAAATTAATTGACATGCAATCAAGATGTGTTGATTATCACTGGTGACTGGAATGCAACAGTTGGAAACAAAGAAGAGTTACCGTTAGTTGGAAAATATGTTCTTCGTGATAGAAATAACGCTGGAGATCACATGATAGAATTTTGCAAAACCAAAGACATCTTCATTGCAAATACCATTTTTCAACAACATAAATGGCAGCTATTATACACGGGGACTTCACCAGATGGAATACACAGGAATCATATTGACTACATCTGTGGCAAGAGATGATGGAGAAGTTCAATATCTTTGGCTAAAACAAGGCCAGGAGCTGATTGTGGAGCAGACCATCAACTGGCCATATGCACATTCAAGTTGAAGTTGAAGACAATTAAAATAAGTCCATGAGAGCCAAAATATGACCTTGATAATATCCCTCCTGAATTTATAGACCATTTAAAGAATAGATATGAGGCACTGAACACCAATGACCAAAAACCAGAGGAATTGTGGGATGACATCAAGAACATCGTGCATGAAGAAAGCAAGAGGTCATTAAAAAGATGAGAAAGGAAGAAAAGACCAAAA
>NW_006922587.1:169621-177039 GCF_000298275.1 Orycteropus afer afer
GGCCAGACTTCATCTCACCTACTTTAGTCATGTTGTCTGAAGGAACTATTCCTTGGAGAAGGATATCATGCTTTGTAAGGTGGAGGGTCAACAAAGAAGTGGAAGGCCCTCAATGAGATGGATAGACACAGTAGCTGCAATGATGGGCTCAGGTATAGCAAGGATTGTGAGGCTGGCATGGGACCGGGCAGTGTTTCATTCTGTCATGCACAGGTTTGATATGACGACTCAATGGCACCTAACAACAAAAGTGGAATTGATACCAGGTATGTAAGGATGGTTCAACATTAGGTAAACAATCAATGTAATCTACCACACAAATAAAACAAAGGAAAAGAACCACATGATCATAACAAGTGATGCAGAAAAGAAATTTGATAAAATCCAGCTCCCATTACTGATAAAAACTTTCAGAAAAATAGGAGTGGAAAGGAAACGCTTCAACATAATAAAGGGCATATATGCAAAACCAACAGCCAACAGTATTCTCAATAGAGAGAGTCCCAAAGCATTTCCCTTCTGAATAGGAACCAGACAAAGATAACCTCTGTCACCACTTCTATTCAACATTGTACTGGAAGTCCTAGCCAGGGCAATAGGCCAAGATAGAGAAATGAAAAGCACCAAATTGGCAAAGAAGAAGTCAAACTATCTCTATTTGCAGATGACATGATCTTACACATAGAAAAACCAAGAGACTAAGCAAGAAAATTACCAGAACTAACTGAAAGATTCAGCAAAGTGGTAGGATACAAGAGATCAACATAGAAAAATCAGTTGGATTCTTCTACGTCAATGAAGAAATCACTGAAAAGAAAATAAGGAAAATAGTACCATTTACAATAGCTACCAAAGAGATAAAATATTTGGGAATAAATCTCACCAGGCACACAAAAGTACTACACAAGAAACGTTACAAAAGACTACAAGAATTATAAGAAACCTACTTAAATGTAAGAATATGTCATGCTCATGGAGTGGACATTATGAAAAATGTCTGTAATACTTCAAGTAATCTGCAGATAGAATGCAATACCAATCCAAATTCCATCAACATTTTTAAGAACATAGAGAAACCAATCACTAATTTTATACAGAAGGAAAAGAGAGCTTGGATAAGCAAAGTACTAAAGAAGAAGAAAAACAATGTAGGAGGTCTTACACTCACTGAGTGTAAAACCTACTATACAGCCACAGTAGTCAAATCAGCCAGGTATTGGTACAATGGCAGACACATAGACCAGTGGAAAAAAATAGAATCCAGCTGATCTTTGACATAGAGCTGAAGCCCATTAAATGGGGTAAGAGATAGTCTCTTTAACAAATGGTGCTAGCAAAACTGGATATCCATTTGCAGAAAAATAGAATGAGATTCATATCTCACACCATACACAAAAGCAAATTGAAAATGGATCAAATACCTAAAAGTAAAATCAGAAAGTATAAATCATCAAAGATAACATAGGAGCAAACTTGGGGACCCTAATATATGGCATAAATAGATTATCAAGCATAACCCAAAATGCACAAACATCAGAAGAGAAACTAGATGCCTTGGACCTTCTAAAAAGTACATTCTTACATGCATCAAAGGACTTCTCCAAAAGATCAAAAAGAGAACCTAGAGATTGGGAAAATATTTGGCAATGACATATCTGACAAAGGACTCATCTCTAAAATGTATAGAAAACTTCAATGTCTCAACATCAAAAAGACAATGAGTCCAATTAAAAAATGGGAAAAGGATATGGACAGACACTTCACCAAAGAAGATATTCAGGCAGGCAACAAACACATGAAGATATTCTCATGATCATTAGGCATTAGGGAGATTCAAATCAAAAGGAGATATTATCTCACCCCAGCAATAATAGCAAAGTTCAACAAGACAAAAACAACAAATTCTGGCTAGGGTGTAAAAGATTGGAACTCTCATACACTGCTGGTAGGACTGTAAAACTGTATAACCACTGTGGAGAACGGTATGGCGCTTCCTTAAAAAGTTGGAAATAGAAATACCATTTCATCCAGCAATCCCACTACCAGGAATGCAACCTAGGGAGGTTAGATCTGGAAACAAATAGATATATGCACACCCATGTTCATCAAAGCACTGTTTACAATAATAGCAAAGAGACTGAATCTAAGTGCCCATCAAGAGATGAATGACTACCAAACTATTGTACATACACACAATGGAATACTATGCAACATTAAAGAATAATGAAGAATCTGCAAATTGCCTCATAACTTGGATGAACTTGGAAGACATTATTCTGAGTAAAATAAGTCTACCATGGAAGGATAAATACTGTACGAGTTCATTATTATAAAAACTCAAAGAAAGATTTACACAGGGAAGGAAATTGTCTTTGTTGGGTACAAAGGATGGGAGGGGAGAGATAGGGAGGGAAAAATAGATGGATAGTTAAGAGACATGTTTGATATGGGTGAAGGGAAAAGCAATATAACAAAAGTGTGTGACTAGTACAGTTATCACTGAGGAAAAGTCATATGTGGAGAGGTGCACAAGAGGTACAGACTATAGAGGCAAATACTATTGTGTACACAATACTGCAATATCAGTAATAGGAAACACTAATCTACAGGTGGATACAAAGGTAGACAAACAAGCAGACCAGGTATGTATAGGCAAATGGGAATATACCCATGACCACACATAGGTTTTGGCAGATGATACTCCTACATAAGTATTTGTATGTGCTATAAAAATCTCCACATGCAGTTTAAAGCTAACAGGTAGAAAAGTTAAGATAACTTCTTAGCCAAAACTAAGCACCTTGAGGGAGTGAATCACTGGGACTGTGGGCTGGGGATCATGGTTGTGGGGACCTCAAGTTCAGTTGGCACAATATAGTACACACAAATATTGTTCTACATCTTACTTTGGTGAGTAGCAACTAGGGTCTTAAAAGCTTGCAAGTGGCCATCTAAGATGCATCTAATGATCTCTCCTCATCCAGAGCAAAGAAGAGTGAAGAAAATCAAAGACAAGAAAACAGTTAGTCCACAGGACTAATGGACCATGAGAACCTCAACCCATATGACCCTGAGACCAGAAGAACTAGGTGGTGCCTGGCTACCAATGCCAACCACTTGGAAAGGGATCAATATTGGAGATCCTGGATCTAGTGGGAGAAAAAATGTGGAACAAAACTCAAAATCATAAAAGAGTCAGGCTTACTGCCCTCATATGGACTGGTGAAACACCCAAGACTATGGTTTCAAGTCACCCTCCAGGCCTGCATTTGAACTCACTCCCATGGCTTAACTCTCAGCCAAACAATAGGAGCTGAACACCTACACAAGGGAGATGTACTCCTTAGAATAATCAACCATGGGAGATCAGAAGGGCAGCATTTGCACAGGGAGAAAAGCAGGGAGACAGGAATGCCCGGGCAAAAAGAGTACACAGAAAAGGTACACAGGGAGTAAGTGGGAGAAGAGCTGTTACACTGTGGAGAATATAACCAGTGTCACAAAACAAAAGGTGTATGAAATGTTGAATGTAAAATGAATCTGCTTTGTAAAATTTCACCCAATCACAATAACTAGTTTAAAAAAATAAAAAATGAAATAAAAAATTACATTTACAATAGCATCAAAATGAATGCAAGCTTAAGGATAAATTTAACCAAAGAGTTGTAAACTACAAAACACTGCTGAAAGAAATTTAAGACTTCAATAAATGGACAGTCATGCTATGTTTATGGATGGCAAGACTTACTACTATTATGATGGCAATCCTATCCAACACAATCTACAGATTCAATTCAATCTCTACCAAAATCCCAATGGACATATTTTATAAATGGAAAAGCTGATATGAAAATTTATAAGGATTTATAAGGGATCCCTAATAGCTAAAACAATCTTGAGAAAGAATAACAAAATTAGCTCTTAATTTCAAAACATACTACAAAGTTACAGGAGTAAAAATAATGTGCTTCTGGTATAAGGATAGATACATAACAAAATTAGCTCTTAATTTCAAAACATACTACAAAGTTACAGGAATAAAAATAATGTGCTTCTGGTATAAGGATAGATACATAGATTAATGGAATAATGTTGAGAGAATAAACAATATGTAAAACCATACAGAGTAGGTCATAGATGGTAGACTATGCAAATACATTATCCAGACCCTCTACAACAAAGACTTGAGGAACCAAGTGAAACAGATATGGGTGACAACTATAACCCAGAGCTTCAAACAAAAGGATAAAGAAGCAGATCAAATACCGATTAGAGGAAGAGACTGAACAAAAAGAGTGAAAAAATGAGGCAAATTGCACAGTGAGCAGCTAACTGGCACAGTATGGCCACTTTGAATCATTGTAAGCAGCATTGCGATTGGACCAAGAACCAGATAACCAGCTCCACTTGCCCAGGACTGCACCAGCACTGTGATAGTTGGAGCTGTGTGTCAACTTGGCTGGACCACAATTCTTGTTATTTAAGCAATTGTGATATGGGTTGTTGCAATGATGGGATCAGATGTATATGTTTTGAGCAGCCAATCCATTGAAAGGGAGTTTCCCTAGGGGTGTGGCCTGCTTCCAGTTTATTTATGGACATCCTGGGAAAAGAGACACTCTTCTGTGGATCGGGATTCTGTTGTGCTGCCTACAACTGTCCATGAGCGAACAATCCACCATTCGGCCTGGAGATCTTGGATTCATCATTCGTTGGAGTCAACAGCCAGTATACTGCCTGCCAACCTTGATCTCGTCAGCCCCTGCAGCTATATGAGTCAGGAGAAGCCTCCATCTTGACATCTGATCCAAGAACTTGGGAATTACCAGGTTCTGTAAGTATGTGAGAGCCATTTTTCTAAGATAAATTAATCTTTTTCTCTCTCTATATATAAGCTTTACTGGTTTTGCTCTCTAGAGAATCCAGTCTAACATATGCACCTACACTGGTGATCAGTGAGAAGAGAGATGTAATCTCTCCCCTTACCTTGCACACTCTCCTGATGACCAGAGGTGTGGCCACCCCCACCATACTTACTTAATGGCCAGTCAATCTACGTCACCTCCACTACCTAACAAAATCAAAGAAAACACAGACAAAACTCTAGAAGAATGCAGAAAATAATATAAGAACAAACTGGTAAAATAAATGGCAAATTAGAAACCATGCAAAAACAATAAAGAGAATTAATGCTACAATTTAAGAAATAGATGATTCATTGAAAAGTCAGAGGAACAGAAGTGAAACCATGGAAGACAGAATTAGCTAAATTTAAGACAAATCTCTTCTTACTAAACTGTTAGAGAAATATCAGAAAAAAAGAGTGAAAAAAAATAATAAAGTAAGCATAAGATTTATAAGGGATACTATCAAGAGGAACAACTTACATGTCATCAAAATTCCAGAATATGAAGATACAAAAAAAAAAAAAAGCACCAAGATAATTGCTAAAGATTTATTAGAAGAAAACATCCCTGATATCATAAAAGATGAGAAAATATGCATTCAAGAAGCTCAATGAACCTCAAATACAATAAATAGAATAGACCCCAAAAGAAAATCACCAAGATATATCACAATCAAACTTTCCAAACCAAAACCAAACCAATTCAGGAACAAAAAGTTACCTAAAAGGAGATGCAATAAGACTAAGCTCTGATTTTTCAGCGGAAACCACATAGGCAAGAAGGCAATGGGATAACATATATAAAAAAGTGAAAGAAAAAAAAATTTCAAACCAGGAATTATATATTCAGCAAAATTGTCCCTCAAATATGATGGCAAAATCAGGATATTCCCAGATAAAAAGAAATCAAGGTAATTTGTAGAAATCAAGGTAATTTGTAAAAATCAGACAAACTTTACAAAAGATGCTAAAGGGAATCCTTTGTACAGAGAACCAACAATGGCAGACAACATGCAGAGATTAAGACACATGACAACATCAGCTGAAAATCGACCCAGATATAGGAGTATCAAACATAAAATAAGACTACAAGTCTGAAAATAGGGAACCACAGACATAAATTTGTAAATGATGGCAATTACAAAGTAAAAAGAGGGACTAAATGATGTATTTGAAGAACTTTCAAATGGAGAGAAGTCAACATATCTAGATAGAATGGAATGTTTTAAATTTGGGAAGATAATTGTGATAGTTGGAGCTCTGTGTCAACTTGGCTGGACCACAATTCTGTGTGGGTTAAGCAATTGCGATGTGGGTTGTTCCAATGATGGGATCAGATGTATATGTTTGGAGCAGCCAATCCATTGAAAGGGAGTTATCCTACAGGTGTGGCCTGCTTCCAGTTTATTTATAGACATCCTGGGAAAAGAGACACTCTTTTGTAGATCAGGATTCTGTTGTGCTGCCTACAACTGTCCGTGAGCAAACAATCCGCCATGAGGCCTGAGCTGCCCATCATGAGCTGAGTGTTGTCTGAACCACAGGTTCATAAAGTTGGATGTGCACAGCAGCACTCCATCATTAAATGGAAGTGGTATATCAGAGATCGGCCTCAAGCAGGACCTGAAGGCACAGGTAAATAGCAAGAGGAAGTGGCCCAAATGCCTATGGTCTCCAGTCCAGTCACATTACCTTCCCTGTCCCACTCTGCACCTATGGCCTCTTGAGTAGTTCCTTATGATCAGTTGAATGAGAAAGAGAAAACTTGTGCCTGGTTTACAGATGGTTCTGTGTGATATACAGGCACCATTCGAAAATGGACAGCAGCGGCACTGCAGCCCCTTTCTGGGACTTCCTTGAAGGACAGTGGTGGAAGGAAATCCCCCCAATGGGCAGAACTTTGAGCCATGCATATGGCTGTTCACTTTGCATGGAACAAGAAATGGCCAGATATGTACAGTTTTATATGGATTCATGGGCTGTGGCTAAGGGCTTGGCCAGATGATCCGGGACTTGGAAGGAGCATGATTGGAAAATTGGTGACAAGGATGTATGGGGAAGAGGTAAGTGGACAGATCTCTCTGAATGGGCCAAAGGAGTAAAGATATTTGTGTCTCATGTGAATGTCCACAAAAAAGTGACCTCAGCAGAGGAGAACTTTAACAATCAGGTGGATAGGATGACACGTTCAATGGAAGCCAGCCACCTTTTCCCCCCAGCTACTCCTGTCATTGCTCAATGGGCTCATGAGCAAAATGGCCATGGTGGCAGGGATGGAGGTTATGCATGGGCTCAGCAACATGGACTTCCACTTACCAAGGCTGATTTGGCTACTGCCACTGCTGAGTGCCCAATCTGCCAGCAGCACAGACCAACACTGAGTCTGCGATATGGAACCATTCCTCGGGGTGATCAGACAGCAATCTGGTGGCAGGTTGATTACACTGGACCACTTCCATCATGGAAAGGACAGTGTTTGGTTCTTACTGGAATAGATACTTATTCTGGATAT
>NW_006922587.1:177474-178583 GCF_000298275.1 Orycteropus afer afer
AATTTTTGCTTCCTGTCCCTGATACCCTATGCTCTGCAGGTCTGGATATCTTAGTCCCAAAGGGAGGAACACTCCCACCTGGAGACACAATACTGATTGAATTGAACTGGAAATTAAGAATGCCACCCAATCATTTTGGCTTCTTTATGCCTCTGGATCAACAGACAAAGGAGGGCATTACTGTACTATCTGGTGTGATAGATTCTGATTACCAAGGGGAAATTGGATTGACATTACATAATGGAGGTAAAGAAGAATATGTCTGTAAATACAGGAGATTCTTTATGACGTCTCTGTACTACAATGCCCTGTGATTAAAGTCAATAGAAAATTATAGCAACCCAATTCTGATAGGACTACTAATGGCCCAGATCCTTCAGGAATGAAGATTTGGGTTACCCCACCAGGCAGCTGAGGTGCTTGCTGAGGGCAAGGGAAATACTTGGGTGGTGGAAGAAGGTAGTTTTGAATATTAGCTACAACCACGTGACCAGCTGCAGAAACGAGGACTGTGATTATTATATTTCTTCATTGTATATATGCATCAAATATTTTTGTTTCCTTCTGTTATGAACTGTGTAATGTAAATAAAGTTAATGCGTTTTGGTTGTATGTGTGTTAATGTATCATGTTAGACACAAATATGATTTTATAATTGTCCTTATTTAGAGATTATATATGGTTAAGAAGTTGTGTACAACTGCCAAGTTGAGAAGGGGTGGACTGTGATAGTTGGAGCTGTGTGTCAACTTGACTGGACCACAATTCTGTGTGGTTTAAGCAATTGTGATGTGGGTTGCTCCAAAGATGGGATCAGATGTATATGTTTTGAGCAGCCAATCCACTGAAAGTGTGTTTTTCTAGGGGTGTGGACTGCGTCCAGTTTATTTATGGACATCCTGGGAAAAGAGACACTCTTCTATGGATTGGGATCCTGTTGCGCTGCCTACAACTGTCCATGAGCAAACAATCCACCATTCGGCCTGGAGAGCTTGGATTCATCATTTGTTGGAGTCAACAGCCAGTATACTGCCTGCCAACCCTGAGCTCCTCAGTCCCTGCAGTTGTATGAGTCAGGAAAAGCCTCCAGCTTGAAGTTTGACCCAAGA
>NW_006922587.1:178763-185259 GCF_000298275.1 Orycteropus afer afer
ATATATATATATAAGCTTTACTGGTTTTGTTTCTCTTGAGAACCCAGTCTAACCAATAATGAAAAATTAGAGGATAACCTCAAAGAAAATGAACAAAGCTTCTCACTAAAATAAAAAATTAGAAAATCATAAAGTCTCATTAAACACTAAAACAACAGAAATGAAGGAAATCATAAGAAAATCCATAAATGAAATTAATTCAGCACAGAAAAATATACTGTCTTAGGCTGGGTTCGCTAAAGAAGCAAAACCAGTGAATTTTAGATAGCTAGATACAGAAATATATCTCAAGGAAATGGCTTGCACAGTTGTAGAGCCTGGCAAATCTCAATCCCATGTGTAAAACATCAACCTGGAGGCTTCTCCTGACTCATGCAGTAGCAAAGGCTGACAAACCCAAGATCACCAGGTAGTATAACAGGCTGCTGGCTTTGGAGGATGATGAACCCAAGATTAGAAGATAAAATGGCAGATTGTTGCCTCACAAATTGTCAGCAGGCAATATGGCAGACCACTGGTTCAAGTTCAGAAGCCAGATATGATGATGAGCTAGATGAAGGATCAAGATCCAGCAGAAAGCTGGAGAATTTTCCCAGTATGTCCATGCATATATTGGAAGCAGGCCATACCCCTGAAGAAATTCCCTTTCATCTGACTGGCTGCTCAAACACATCTACAAATGGAGGTGATTACATTATATCAGATCTCATTATGGGGGATGACTACATCATAACTGCTTAAAACACTTAGAATCATGATCCATTCAAGTTGATACACAACTTTAACTACCACAGTCAACCCCTTGTCAACTTGGCATTTGTACACATCTCCTTAAACCACACATAATCTCGAAATAAAGGCAGTTACAGTCATTCTTGCACCTAACATGATACTAACATGCATACAACCAAAATTGCAATAGCCCTGTTTACATCATATATTTTATCACTGAAGAAAACAAGAATATTTGATGCACACATACAAGGAAGAAATACTCATAACAGTCACAGTCCTCATTTCAGCAACTGGTCATGTGGCCATAGCTAGTATTTAGAACCACCTTCTTCCACTATATATTCCATATTCCCCTTGCCCCCAGCAAGCATCTCAGCTAGCTGTAGTTTTTTTCCTGTCAGGGTGATCCAAATCTTCATTCCTGAAGAGTCTGGGCCATTAGTAGTTATATCACAATTGGGTTGCTGTAATTTTCCATTGACTTTAATCACAGGCCATGATAGTACTAAATCTTAATGAATCTCCTACATTCCAGACATATTCTTCTTCACCTCCATTATGTAACATTAATCCAATTTCTCCTTGGTAATCAAGAGTCAGATGCCTTAGGCACTATGCCACCAGAGCTCCTTTTAATCAGGTTCAATCACACCAGACAAAACAATAACTCCCTTCTTTGCCTGTTGATCCAGAGGCATGAGGAATTCAAAATGACCAGGTGGCAGTCTTAACTTCCAGTTCAATGGAATCACTATTGTCTCTGCAGGTGAGTGTATTCCTCCCTTTGGGACTAAGACATCCAGATCTCCAGAGCTTCAGGAAGCAGGGATAGGAAGCAAAAATTTTTTGTGTGTCACTGGGGGTAATAGTACATGGTTCTGCTCCCACTTCCACCCCCTGGTTTCTGGATCCGTGAATCCTGGCTATTGGGAAAATAGTTGTCAAAGACTTCATATTAATTGGTTCTACAATCAATACCAATGGAAGCAGCAGTCAAAACATCAGATAATATATTTCATTGGGCAAATATGCTGCAAAAGACCTCTTTCAAGTGCTGAAGAGTAAATATGTCTCCTTGAAAAGGTGCAACTAATCCAAGCCATGGTGTTTTCAATTGCCTCATATGCATGTGAGAACTGGACAATGAATAAGGAGGACTGAAAAAGAGTTGATTCTTTTGAGTTGTGGTGTTGGCAAAGAATACTGAAAGTACCCTGGACTGTTTTAAGAACTAACACATTTGTCCTGGAAGAAGTGTAGCCAGAACACTCCTTGGAATCAAGAATGGCCAGACTTTGTCTCACCTACTTTGGTCATGTCGTCAGAAGAGACCATTCTCTGGAGAAGGATATCATGCTTGGTAAAGTGGAGAGTCAACAAAATAGGGGAAGAACCTCAACAAGATGGATTGACACAGTGGCTGTAACAATGGGCTCAGGTATGGAAGGGATCATGGAGCTGTCGCAGGACTGGGCAATGTTACATTCTGTTGTACATAAGGTCACTATGAGTTGAAGTCAACTCGATGGCACAACAACAACAACATTGGATGCTGATTGGGAGCACATACAGCTTCATGGAGAACATTGCCCCAACTCTGCAAGGTATTACCACCTAGCTGGCACCATAACTGTGTTTCTAGAAGGCTATTCCATTGTTCTATCAAGCCAACTGCTTCAGGATGATGAGGAACATGGTAAGACCAGTGAATTCCTTGAGTATAGGCCCATGGTTGCAGTTCATTTGTTGTAAAGTGATCCAACACAATGCTATGTAGGGTACCATGACAGTGGATAAGACATTCTATAAGTCCAGGGATGGTAGTTTTGGCAGAAGCAGTGTGGGTAATGTAGGCAAACCTGTATCCAGAGAAAGTGTGTACTTGAGTGAGAACAAAATGCTGCACTTTCCACAATGGAACTGGTCCAATGTAATCAAACTGCCACCAAGTTGCTGGCTGATTACCCCCAAGGAACAGTTTCATATCACAGACTGAAAGTTGATCTCTTCTGCTGCCATAGTGGACACTCAGCAGTGGCCTTAGACAAGTCAGCCTTGGTGAGTGGAAGTTCATGTTGCTGAGCCCATGCATAACCTCCATCCCTGCCACCATGGCCAGTTTGTGTATGAGCCCACTGGGCAATTACCAGAGTGACTGGGAAAACACAATGACTGGCTTCCACAGAATGTGTCATCTTATCCACTTGATTGTTAAAATCCTCCTCTGCCAAAGGCACCCTTTGGTGATCATTCACCTGAGACACAAACATCTTCACTTTAGCACATTCAGAGAGACATATACATGTACCTCTTCCCCATACTTCTTTGCTGCTAATTTTCCAATCATATTCCTTCCAATTCCCTGACCATCCAACCAAATTATTGGCCACAGCCCATGAATCATTACACACTTGCACATCTGGCCACTTCTGCTTTCATACAAAGTGAATAACCAGATGCATTGCTTGAAGTTATGCCCATTGGGAGGATTTCTCTTCACCACTATTCTTCAGGGAGCTTCCAGAAAGGGGCTGCAGTGCTGTTGCTGTCCACATTTGAGTGGTGCCTGCATATCATGCAGAACTATCTGTAAACCAGGCATGAGTTTTCTCTTCTTCAGTCAACTGATTATAAGGGACTCTCAATGAGGCCATAGGTGCAGATTTGGAGAGGGAAGTTAATGTGACTGGAGTGGAGACCATAGGCATTTAGGCCACATCCTCATGCAACTTACTTGTGCTTTCAGGTCCTGTTTGAGCCCAATCTCTCATATACTACTTCCATTTAATGATGGAGTGCTGCTGTGCACTTCCAACATCATGACTCTGTGTCAGGCAACACCAAGTTAATGATGGGCAGCTCAGGCTGTATAGTGGCTTGGTGGCCCATAGTTAGGTGTTCAGTCTCTACTAAGGCCTACTAACAAGCCAGAAACCATTATTCAAAAGGAGAGTAGTTGTCTGCAAAGGATGGCAGGGCTTTGCTCCAAAATCCCAAGGATCTGTGCTGTGATTCACCAATAGGGGCCTGTCAAACTCCAAACATCATATCTATATGCCACTAATACTTCAAGCACCATTGCATCATCTGGATCACACAGCTCAAGTGTCAGAGTGGCTTTGTTGGTAGTCTTAACCTGTTGCAGAGCCTTCTGTTGTTCTGCGCCCCACTCAAAACTAGCAGCTTTTCAAGTCACTTGATAAATAACCTGGAATAACACACCCAAATGAAAGATATGTTCCCTCCAAAATCCAAAGAGGCCAACAACATGTTGTGCTTCCTTTTTAATTGTGGGAGGGGCCATATACAATAACTTGTCCTTCAGTTTGGTAGGAATATCTTGAATTGCCCCACGCCACTGGACCACTAGAAATTTTACTGAGGTAGAAGGTGCCTGAACTTTTTTTTGGTTTAATTTCCCACTCCCTAACACACAAATGTCTCACCAATAAGTCTAGAGTCATTGATACTTCTTTCTTACCACATCTCATTAGTATAATGTGTTCAATGTAATGGACCAGTGTGATGTCTTGTGCAAGGGAAACATGATCAAGGTTCCTGCAGGGTGGGAAAAATTGACATAGTATTGGAGAGTTGATATACCTCTGAGGTAACACAGGGAAAGTGTATTGTTGGTCTTGCCAGCTGAAGGCAAACTGCTTCTAATGATCCTTGTAAATTGGAATTGAGAAAAAGACATTGGCCAGATCAGCAGTTGCATACCTAGTACCAGGAGATGTGTTAATTTGCTCAGGCAATGAAGCAACATCAGGAACAGCAACTGCAACTGGAGTCAATACCTGGTTATGTTTACAATAATCCAATGTCATTCTACAAGATCCATTTTTTTTTTCTTTTTTGCACAAGCCAAATAGGTAAGTTAAATGGGGATGTGTTGGGAATCACCACCCTTGCACCTCTGAAGTCCTTGATGGTGGCACTGATCTCTGCAATTCTTTCAAGAATGCAGTATTTTTTGTGATTTACTATTTTCCTAGGTAAGGGCAGTTCTAATGGCTTCCACTTGTCTTTTACTATCATAATAGACCTAACTCCACAAGTTAGGGATCCATTGTAGGTGTTTTCCCAATTGCTGAAGATATCTATTCCAATTATGCATTGTGGAACTGGGGAAATCACTACAGGATGGATTCAGGGCCCCACTGGACTCACTGTGAGATAGATCTAAACTAAGGCTCCATAAATAACTTGACCTCCATATGCCCCTACTCTTCACAGTGGGCCACAGTGATTTTTGGGTCTCCTGGAATCAGTGTCAATTCAGAGTCAGTATCCAGTAATCCCCCAAATGTCTCATGATTTCCTTTTCCCCAATGAACAGTCACTCTCCTAAAAGGCCACAGACCCTTTTGAGGAAGGCAGGGAGAAAAATTAACAGTATAAATTTTTGGCAGTGTAGTGGGGTTCTTCCCCAATGGGACTCAGCCTTTCCTTCATTCAGTGGGTTGTGGTCTGTAAACTGGCTCAAGTCTGGGAATTGACTGAGGGGCCATGACTCTGTATTCTGGCTATTCAAGTTGGACTGCTGTTCACATGACCTAGAATTCTTCCACTTGTACAGAGTAAGTGAATATTTAGGAGATTTCCCATCTATTTCACTCCTAGGAACACCATGCCTAAAGTAGCCAATACCACAAGTCCATATGAGTCAGACTATTCTGATTACTGCTTTGATTCTGCTGTCCATTATGGTAACCACACTCATCTCGTCTTTGTCGATTGAGTGCTGCCACTTGGCCCTTAATACCACAGCACTGAATCAGCCACATTATAGTTAAGTGCCTTAATTCAATTAGGGCAGTTCCAACTGTCAAATCTGGTTTACATAAAATAGCAATCACAGCAGTCTTCAAGGATGCTAGAGCTCCCTTCACAAATTTGTTCCTCACCATAGTGGAAAAAGGTATGTCCTCTAGGCACTTCATGTGTGGTCCTGTGAGTCCAATCTGATAAATCCATTCCAACATGCCTATTTCCCTAAGCCTTTGGATACATTCTTCTACATTAAACCAAAGCAGGTCTGGTACTTTAATTTGACTTAGAGTAGGCTACTACATAATCTATGTTTCAGTAAATCAAGCAAATAAACTATTAGATCCTTTCCTAACCTCTCGAGTGAAACATTAAATGAACAATCTGTGCTGAGTGGCCCAAATTAATGAACTCAGACTGATACAATATTATGTTCCTTGCACCATTATCACACATCCTTAATAGCCATTCCTACAATATTCTTCAGGTTTCTGTTTGTACATATTAGAAAAATCAAGCAGTTCTTTTCAAGTGTAGTGTAGCTCTTCCTGGGTCACACTTAGTACTCCACATTTTGAGGCTTGTTGGGACTTAAGTCTAGTTAGAGGTCTAGAAGCAACAGTGGGGCTGGATCCTGGAAACATTCAGCAATATCTTATAAGGTATGTGCCTCAGGAAATGCCCAGCACAATGCTCCAGGTGCCTTCCAAGGTGATATCTCAGACAATGACTCAGCAGGCACAGTTGGGTTAGTTTCATCAGATGGGGGTGAGAGAGTTGATTGTGTTTGCAGGAGAGATTCCACAGAATTTAGGGGTTACATGTCTGCAAACACCTTTTTTCAACAACACAAATGGCGGCTCTACAAGTGGACTTCACCAGAAGGAACACACAGGAATCATATTGACTACATCTGTGGCAAGAGGCGGTGGAAAAGCTCAATATCTTCAGCCAAAACCAGGCCAGGACCTGATTGTGGAACAGACCA
>NW_006922587.1:187179-189066 GCF_000298275.1 Orycteropus afer afer
GTGATGATGGGCTGAAGAATATCAGGGATCATGGAGCTCGTGCAGGATCGGGCAGTGTTTCGTTCTGCTGTGCATGGGGTCTCTGTGAGTTGGAAACGACTCGATGGCACATAACAACTAACAACAACAACATGCCCGCAGATTCCTGATTATCTGTCCATATGTTCCCATCCCAGGTTTGGGGATCCCATTTCTTCCCAATCAATGGCCTCACTTTAATTTCAGGATCATTTGATGTTGAGAATTCAACTGGCATTGTAATTCAGCCACTCTTATGATAACACTCTGTGTTTGTTTGTCAGCAAGATCAGCTCTCTTACTACAAGAAATAAGGCTTTCTATCAGGCCACAATTGGGAACATTGAGGTCTTTTATGCAGGACCTGAGCTGTGACTCTGAAGCTCTGAGCTCATCTTGTTCTTTTACCACTTTGTCTAGCATAAGTAGGATCAACCAACAAACTTCCTTATACTGCTCATTCTGACAAAATTGTAGAAAAGTATCAAACATGTGACCACCCAGTGCCTCACTTCTCCCCAATACTTGAGTTACTGGTGGTACTATTTTGTCTATGACTACTGCCACCATGCTATGGATTAAAACTGCCCTCTTTACTAATAGAGACAGAGTCATCAGTGCCTTCATGCCTAACCAAACTTGATAGCCAATTTAGAAAACTCATGATTTTTTTCTCTAGAACCATTCTTTGGGGAGCTCTGGTAGCAGAGTGCCTAAGGCACTGGACTGCTAACCAGAAGGCTGGTTGTTCAAACCCACCAGCCACTCCTTGGAAGGAAGATGGGGCAATCTACTTCCATAGTGATACCACCTCAGAAACCCAAGGAGGGGTCACTATGAGTTGGATCCTACTTAATGGCAAACACAACAACAACAACAACATAAATAGATAAAATACACCAGTCAGGAGACTGAGAGTAGCAGAATGCATAAGAAAAAATGATCCACGAATATACTGTCTAAAAGAGACACACCTCAGATACAAAGGCAAAAATAAGCAAAAAATCAAAGGTTGCAAAAATATGTATCAAACAAATGTCAGTAAAAAATCAGAAGTGGCAATATTAATTTCTGATAAAATAGATGTTAAGACAAAAACCAGCAACAGAGATAAGGAAGGGCATTATAAAATGATTAAAGAGTCAATTGGACAGAAGGACCTAGCATAAAAAATATCCACATACCCAATGAAAGAGCCCCAAAATACAGAAATCAAATTTTAACAGAATTGAAAAGATTAACAGACAACTCCACAATAATAGTAGGAGACTTTTAAGATACCACTTTTGATGAAGGACAGAACTAGAAAGAAACAAAGATAGAGATTTTAACAACACAACTATACCTCATAGACCCATACAGAACACTCCACCCAACAATAGCACAATATACAATATTTTCCAGTGCACATGGAACATGCTCCAGAATAAACCATATATTAGACCACAAAGCAAGCCTCAATAAATTAAAAAACATCAAAACACTACAAACCATCTTTTCAGATCACAATCCTAAAAATTAAAAATCAACAACAGGAAGATCAAGGGAAAAAAAATCAAACACATGGAAACTGAATAACACTCTGCTTAAAAACTACTGGATAATAGAAGAAATAAAAAAATTGAATCAAATGAGAATAAAATACAACATACCAAAATCTTTGGGACACAGCAAAAACAGTGTTCAGAGGACAATTTATAGTAACAAATACACACATCAAAAAAGAACTGTTTTACCTATCTTTGATCTATCTCCGGGAGCAAGGTAAGCACGGGCGGGCTTGTGCTTACTCACTGATCTGCACTGAGCACTTTCCCTTGTTACCCTCCCGAGAGGGACCGGGTCTCCGGGAGCTAGGTAAGCACGGGC
>NW_006922587.1:192915-195077 GCF_000298275.1 Orycteropus afer afer
TAGCAGGGATTGTGGGGCTGGCGCGTGATCGGGCAGTGTTTCGTTCTGCTGTGCATGGGGTCGCTATGAGTCGGAAACGACTCGACGGCACTTAAGAACAACAACAACAAATAGTGCTGCTGGTGGGACTGTAAAATGTTGCAACCACTGTGGAAAATGGTATGGTGTTTTCCTCAAAAATTGCAAATAGAAATACCATATAATCCAGCAATCCCACTTCTAGGTATATATCCCAGAGAAATAACAGCTGTGACATGAACCCATATATGCACAGTCATTTTCATTGCAACATTATTCACAAGAGGAAAAAGATGGAAAAAATCTAAGTGCCCTCAATAGATGAATGGATAAATAAACTATGGTACATACTCGCAATGGAATACTATGCAACATCAAAGAATAAAGATGAATCTTCAAAACGTCTATCATGGATGAATCTAGAGGACATTATGCTGAGTAAACTTAGTCAATCACAAGAGGACAATTATTGTATGAGACCAGTACTTTAAAAAGTGAAGAAAAGGTTACATACAGAAAGATGTATTCTCTGAAGTTTACCAGGGGTGAGAGGGGAAAACAGATTAAATTATTAATTAAAGAGTGAAATTGCATGAAAGGAAAGGCAACATACAATGAGGAGGAGTTCAGCACAAAATGATCAAAGTGAAGGAAGACACTGAGATGAGTACAAGAGTTAAAGGCAACAAAGGTAAATACAATTACATACCTAATTCTACAATAACAATAATAATAATAATCTATATGAGTGGATACATAGATAGACACCCAAGTTGAGTAAGGGTGCGAAGGTGAATGGGACTACACCAATGAATATATGTAGGTCCGACAGGATATTTATACATATGTATTTACATATGCTGCAAATACATTCATGAATATAGTAGAACATATGTGGCGCAAAGTTATGAAAACTTCTTAGCCATAACCAAACAACTTAAGGGTATGAGTCTCTAGGTCTGGAGGCTCAGTACTATAGTTTTGGGGGATGCTGAGAACAAATGACATAACATATCCCACAAAGACAAGGTTCCACGTCCTATTTTAGTGAGTAGTAACTGGGGTCTTAAAAGCTTGACAGTGGCACAACTATTGTTCCTTCCCTGTCCTGAGCAAAGAATTGTGAGGAAAATCCAAGATGCAAGGAAAAAATTGGTCCAAAGAACTGATAAACTAGGTGAACCCCAGCTTCCACATCTTTGAGACCAGAAGAACTAGATGGTGCCTGGTTATCACTGCTGACTGCTGTGTATGGGATTACTACTATAAGAGGTCCTTGATAGACTGGAGAAAAATGTGGAACAAAACTCAAAACAATAAAAAAAAGAGACCAGGATGAATGTTGTGATAGTCTGTTGGAACCCCCTAGACTGTGTCTCTTAGTCACCGTTCAAGCCTGGAACTGGATGGACCCCACCCCCGACTCAACTTCCAGCCAAACAACAGACAGGCCTTTCAGGTGAAAAATAACACCAGGGAGGTAGAATAGTCATTAGAACAATAAACCACATAAGATCAAAAGGGCAGCATTTGCCCAGGGATAAAGCTCAGAAGGCAGGAAAGGACAGGAAAGAATGATGATTGGAAACAGTAAACACAGTGGGAAGAGTGGTATTACATTGTTCAGACTGCAATGCATTGAATGTCACAAATGTTTGAATGATTGCATGCAAAACCAATTTGCTTTGTAAACTTTCACCCAAATCACAATAAAAGCTTAAAAAAATAATACATAATAGGAGGAGTTCGAGTGGCACAGTGGTTAAAGTATTCGGCTGCTAACCAGCAAGTCAACTATTCAAACCTACCAGCTGCTCTGCAGGAGAAAGATGAAGCAGTCTACTTCCATAAACATTTATAACCTTAGAAACTCTGTGGGGGGATTCTACTCTGTCCTATAAGATCTCTGTGAGTCAGAATCAACTAGATGGCAGTAGGTTTGGGTTATACCAAGAAAATAAACTATACTCACTGCCATTGAGTCCATTATGACTCATAGCGACCCCTATTGGGTTTCTGAGGCTATAAATCTTTACGGAAGTAGACCTCCCCATCTTCCTTCCACGGAGTGGCTGGTGTTTTGAACCACTGACCTGGTTAGCAGTCAAATGCCTTATCCACTACCCCATCAGAGCTCCTTTTTT
>NW_006922587.1:195637-202485 GCF_000298275.1 Orycteropus afer afer
ATTGCCCAACCTTCCTTCCGAGGAGTGGCTGGTGGGTTTGAACCGCCAGCCTTCTGGTTAGCAGGCAAGTGTCTTAGCCACTATGCTACCAGAGCTCCCTGCTACTAATATATAAATATATAAAAATAACTCTTACTACTGAATAAAAAACAACCCAGTTTTAAAATAAGCAGAGGACTTAAATAGACAATTCTCCAAAGAATTAGAAATGGAGAACAAGAACATAAAAAGATGCTCAACTTTGCCACCAGGGCTCCCTCATGAATCAGCCGAGAAATGCATATTAAAACCACAGTAAGATACTGTGTCATACCCACTAGGATGCCTATGTTTTTGAAAGAATGAAAAATAACAAGTGTTGGTAAGAATGTGGAGAAACTGGAACCGTCATACATTGCTAGTGGTACTTTAAAGTGGTGCTGGCACTGTGGAAAACAATTCAGTGGTTCCTTAAAGTTAGTCACGGAATTTCCATTTGGTCTGTAATTCCAGTCCTAGGGGGTTATTTTTGTGCCCTCGAATCAGTTTCAACTGATAGCAGCCTCATGTACAACAAAAGGAAACACTAACTAGTTCTACACCATTCTCACAATCATTACCATGCTTGAGCCCAACGTCATAGCCAGTGTGTCAATCCATCTCATTGAGGGTCTTTTCCTTTTTTGTTGACCTTCGAACTTTACATAACATGATATCCTTCTCCAGGGATTGGTCTCCTCTGACAACATGACCAAAATACCAGAGAAGAAATCTGGCCATTCTCACCTCTAAGGAGCATTCCAGTTGTACTTCCTCCAAGACAGATTTGTTCATTCTTCTAGCAGTCCATGGTACATTTAATAACCTTTCCCAACACCACAATTCAAATGTATTAATTCTTTTGTAGTCCTCCTTATCCACTGTGCAGCTCTCATGCATATAAGGCTACTGAAAATACCAGGGCTTGGTCAGGCACCCCTTAGTGTTCAAAGTGACATCTTTGCTTTTTTAACACGTTAAAAGGTCCTTTTGCAGTAGGTTTGCCCAATACAATACATCACTTAGTTTTGTGTTTGCTGCTTCCATAAGTACTAACTGTGGATCCAAGTAAAATGAAGTCCTTGACAACTTCAATCTTTTTTCCATTTATCATGATGTTACTTATTGGTCCAGTTGTGAGGATTTCTGTTTTTGTTATGTTGAGGTGTAATCCACACTGCAACTTGTAGTCTTTGATTTTCATCAGTAAGTGCCTCAAGTCTTCTTCACTTTCAGCAAGCAAGGCTGTGTCATTTGCATACTGCAGGTGGTTATGAGTCTTCCTCCAATCCTGATACTAATTTCTTCTTCATAGAGTTAAAATTCTCAGATTATTAAATCAGGATACAAATTGAATAAATATGGCGAAAGGATACAACACTGACACACCTCCTTCCTGACTTTAAACCACTCAGTATCCCCTTGTTCTGTTTGCACAACTGCCCCTTGGTGTATGTACAGGTTCCTCGTGAGCACAATTAAGTGTTCTGGAATTCCCATTCATCTCAATTTTATCCATAATTTGTTATGATTCACACAGTCGAATGTCTCTGCTTATTCAATACAACACAGATAAACATCTTTCTGGTATTCTCTGCTTTCAGCCAAGGTCCATCTGATATCAGCAATGATACTCCACGTTCCATGCCCTCTTCTGAATCTGGCTTGACCTTCTGTCCCTGTTGATGTACTGCTGCAACCATTTTTTAATTACCTTCAGCAAAATTATACTTATGTGTGATATTAATAATATTGTTTGATAATTTCCACATTCTGTTGGTCACCTTTCTTTGGAATATCACAAAAATGGATCTCTTCTAATAGGCTGACCAGAAGTTGTCTTCCAGATTTCTTGATATAAACGAGTGAGCATCTCCAGTGCTGCATCCGTTTGTTGAAAGATCACAATGGGTATTCTGGTAATTCCTGGAGCCTGTTCTTCATCAAACCTTCAGTGTACCTTGGAATTCCTTCCTCAGTACCATTGGTTCTTGATCATATGCTAACTTCTGAAATGGCTGAACATCAACCAATTCTTTTTTGTACAGTGATTATACACTCCTTCTATCTTCTTTTGATGCTTCCTTCATCATTCAATATTTTGTCCAAAACCGCACTGCCATTGAGTCTATTCTGACTCATAGTGACCCCAATTGGGTTTCAAAGGCTGTAAATCTTTATGGAGGTAGACTCCTACATCTTCCTCCCATGGAGAAGCTGGTGGGTTGAAACCACCTATCTTTTTGTCAGCAGCCCAATGCCTTAGCACCAGCAGAGCTGCCTGATTTTGTCCATAGAATCCTTCAGTGTTGCAATTCGAGGCTTGAAATTTTTCTTCAGTTCTTTCAGCATGAGGAATGCCAAGCATGTTCTTCCAATTTGATTTTTCAACTCTAGTTCTTTGCACATTTCATTATAATCCTCTGAGCCACCCTTTGAAATCTTCTGTTCAGTTCTTTTACTACATCATTTTTTCCATCTGCTTTAACCACCCTCCATTCAAGAGCAAGTCTCAGAGTCTTTTCTGACATCCATTTTGGTCTTCTCTTTCTTTCCTGTCTCTTTATTGACCTTATGCTTTCTTCATGTATGATTTCCTTGATGTCATCCCAAAATTCATCTGGTCTTGGTCACTGGTGTTCAATGCATCAAATGTATTCTTCAAATGGTCCCTAAATTCAGGTGGGATATACTCAAAGTCATATTTTCATTCTCGTGGACTTGTTTTAATTTTCTTCAGCTTTAACTTAAACTTTCATAGGAGCAATTGATGGTCTGTCCCACAGTCAGCTGCTGGCTTTGTTCTGACTGATGATATTGAACTTCTCCATTGCTTTTTTCACAGATGTAGTCTATTTGATTCCTGTGTACTCCATCGGGAAAGGTCCATGTGTGTAGTTTCCATTTATATTACTGAAAAAAAGGTATTTGCAACGAATAAGTCCTTGGTCATCCAAAATTCTATCATGAGATCTTGGAAGTATTTTCTATAACCAAGATCATATTTTCCGACTACTGATGTTTCTTTCTTTCCAACTTTTGTATTCCATTTACCAGTAATCATCAATACATCTTGATTGCATGTTTGGTCAATTTCACACTGCAGAAGTTGGCAAAAATCTTTGATTTCTTCATCTTTTGTTTTAGTGCTTGGTGCTAAATTTGAACAGTAGTAGTATTCATTAGTCCTCCTTGTAGGTACGTGGATTTTATCTTGTCACTAACAGCATTGTACTTCAAGATAGATCTTGAAATCTTCTTTTTGACAATGAATGCTTTGTTCTCTCTCTTAATTTGTATAGTAGACCATATGATGATCCAATTAAAAATGGCCAATACCAGTCCATTTCAACTCAGTATTGCCTAGAATATCAATCTTTATCCATCCCATTTTATTTTTGACAATGTCTAATTTCCTAGATCCATACCCCATACATTCCACATTCCATTATTTATTAATGGATTTTTGCAGCTGTTTCTTCTCATTTTCAGTCGTGCTACATCAGTAAATGAAGCGCACAAAAATTTAGGTCTACTGTACTTTAAGGAGGCAGCTCTTCCCCAGTTGTATTTTGAATGTCTTCCAACCTGAGGGGTCATCTTCTGGCACTGTATCAGACAATGTTTCCCTGTTATTCATTAGGTTTTCAGTGGCCAATTTTTTCAGAAGTGGACCTCGTCAAGTTCTTCCTAGTCTGTCTTAGTCTGGAAGCTGTGCTGAAATCTGTCTACCATGGGTGACCCTGCTGGTATTTGAAATACTGGTGGCATAGCCTCCAGCATCACAGCAACACTCAAGCCACCACAGTATGACAAACTGACAGACAAGTCCTAAGTATATACCCCAAAACACTAAAAGCAGGAATTCAAGCAGATACTCATATATGAATGTTCATAATAACAATACAATAGCCTAAAGATGGAAACAACCCAAATGTCCATTAACTGATTAATGGATAAACAAATGTGGTATATATACAATGGAATATTATTCAGCAGTAAAATTGAGTGCAGTGTTCATCTATGCTATCACATGGATGAACCTCAAAAACCTTCTACAAAGTGAAAGACAAAAACCCCCACATGTTTTATGATGTCATTAATATGAAATATACAGTATAGTTAAATCCATAAAGATCAAAAGCAGATTAGTATTTACCAAGGGCAGCGGGAGGGAGGAATAAGAAGTGACTGCTTAATGAGTAGGTTTCCTTTTGGAGTGATGAGAATGTTCTAGAACTAGATAGTGGTGGTGGTTGCACATCTTTGTGAATGTACGTATTGCCATTCAATTGTACATTTTAAAATGGTGACTGTCTTATGTGAATTTTACATTAAAAAATAAAAGAAAGAAACAGTAGAAAATTCAGCTTTTGTAATTTTACAACTTACTATAGATGCTGCAGGACCAAGAAGTGTTTTGTTCTGTTCTACACAGGGTTGCTATGGGTTGAAGCCAACTCTACAGCACTGAACAACACTGAACTTTGGGTTCGAGTTTGGAATGAAACTTCCTCTACTTATTTAACGGACCCAAATAGAATAGGCAAACTTTTACGCACAAAATGTGGTAGAAAGAGCCCTGAAATAGGAGTGAAGAAGAACCCAACCTCCAGTCCCAGCTTTTCACTAATATGCATGTGACCTTGGGAAATTTCCTTGTTTCTGGACTTCAGTTTCTCCATCTGTAAAGTGAAGATGTGTTTGGCGTGAAGAGGATTAATGATCTGATTATAAGTGAAACCTCTTTGTTCACTGAAAGCAGTGTTTTTATGAGTTCTGAGAACTTTGGCATTTGACTGGTAACCAGAAGGCTGGTGGTTCAAACCCACCAGCCACTCCTTGGAAGGAAGATTGGGCAATCTACTTCTATAGAGATACCGCTTCATAAACCCAAGGAGGGGTCAGTATGAGTCGAATCGCCTTGATGGCGGTTAGTTTGGGCTTTTTTTGTTAATTTGTTTTTGGTTTTTATTAGCTTTTACACATGGAATTTCAAAACTCTCTTACATTTAAACAAAGATGCTCCCTTCATTTTACAACAGAAATCGAAAGGAGCTATATTTTGCTGTTGCTGGAGAAGGGATTCAGTTTCTGCCTTAAAAAAAAAAAATAATAAAAACTTCTAACACTTCCCTTTCACACCCAAACTGCTATTTTCTGTGTTCAGATAAAGGAATGACAAATGTGAACTTCAAGGTGTATAAGTTGGAATATGTGAGGCATGGGACCCTGCCATGCCAGAGCAGTACACTCACAGGAAATCTAAACAGAAAATTCCCCCAAAAATGAGAGAATTGTATTTGTATTGTGTTTCTTAATGGCTTAACATACCCAACCAAGAGTTTTGGGCCAACACTGGATTTGACAACATAAGCAGAGATTTTAGTTCAGTAGCCTCATTGAACTGATAAGTACAATGAATCTTATAACATTCTGGAGCTTTCACCCAGGTTTCCTGATGCTAAATCCATTATTTTTTTCTAGTGTACTACAATGCACATTGCCTTTGAAATCCCCCTTTCCAATACCCCTATTCACATTGCCTAGGTTTCAATACTTTTCAGTATCAATCACACCTGCATTTTTTGCAGTGTTTAGCACACACTAGCCACTCATAATTTGGCTGAATGATTAAAATTTTTGGTTTATTTTATGTGAAGGAGCAGAGATAAGTTGAGTAATAAAAAAAAGTGGAACTCAGGCAACTCAAAGTCAGTTATTCAAATAACTAGATTTTAAACAAGATCACAAAATAATTCTATGAGCGTAGGCTTCATCAAGAGGAAGAAAGAAGGCAGAGACAAGACGGCATCATATTAACAGCCCAGCTGAACCCTCTTTAAGAGAGATCTAGAGAAATTAAAGTGAAACAGATATAAATAACGATCCTGGAATTATGAGCACCTAGTTCTGGTGGCATAGTGCCTAAGGCATTTGACTGCTAACCAGAAGGCTGGCAGTTCAAACCCACCAGCTATACCATGGAAGGAAAACTGGGCAATCTACTTCTGTAAAGATTTACTGCCTCAGAAACCCAAAGGGAGTCACTATGAGTCAGAATCGACTTGATGACAATGAGTTTTTTTTTTTTTTTTTGAATGACAAGATAAAGTATTAGACTTAGTCAAGACAGGAATGGGAAAAAGGCCATTGACTGGAGAAAAAAACAAAACAAAAACAGCCTGGCTGGAAGAGGAGCCATTACAAACTTGATGAGCAAGAGAAAAAAAAAAGCACCAAAAACCTTCACAGAATCCACAGGCATTAAAGACACTGGGTAGACAGATCTGGAGGATTTCAAGGTGAGCTAAAGAAGTGTGGCAGAAAATCGTACAGGGAAAAAGGTCAGACCTCCTGTAGCTAAATTCAGTAGGGAGTAAGGAAAAGGAAAAAAGCACTCTGCCTGAATAAACCATGGGGTCAATTCCAACTCTTAGCAACTGTTTTTGACATCTGGAACTGCCTCCTGGGGTTTCAGGGCTTGTGGATCTTTGCAGAAGAGGACAGTCCTTTCTCCTGCTGATGGCTAGTGGGTTTGAACCACATGGCTTTGATTGAGGGCCACCACCCTCAGGAAAACACTCCAAACAGAACTAGGGATTGCAGCTGTCCTTTTTCCACACCTGCATCACTGGCTGATCTATCTCATAACAAGCACAAAAGACAAGCATCTAAAGCCTTCTTTCCTGGAGATGACTTCTTGTGCCGAAGTCCTTTCACCTATGAGGGTACACACTCCTGGTGTATGAGCATATTCTGCCACAACTGCTTGCTCCCAGGGCCACGGGCTAATCATAACCAGAAAAGTCTCTCCTCAATTCCTTTAT